>NC_080567.1:1265000-1517500 GCF_030253575.1 Rhododendron vialii
CCCAATTCAAAGTTCATGAAAAAAAGTTGTGATGCTCAAAAAAAACCCCATTGCTTCAGTTCGGACACATTGATGTTCCTTCCTGCCACAAGGGCAAAGGCTAATTTTACTACTATAGGGGGGGGGGGGGGGGGTGGTGTCCCTCCCTTGGGGAAGCCGTGGCCACCCGACGCCGGGTGCCAAGGCACGTTGCTATCGAGACCACCCGGGCAATTCTTGGCCATTTGGCCTCGGTTACTCGAGAAAACACTACCCGTCGGTAATGCCTGGAAAAAAGACCGAAATGCCCCTGAATCGAAATGCTATTTTAAGCCGTCCCGAAAGGAAAAGCATGGCTCTATCAGGCAGAGCAGGACTCTATCGGGCAGTTGCTGGCCGTTTGGCCTCTGATACCCCTCGAATCACATCCCGTCGGTAATGCTCGGAAGAAAAGGCCAAAATTCTCATGAAACGGCATGCTCTTTTAGCCGAGACGCGACTCTATCGAGCCAAAACTAGATTTCCTCTGCCTCGTTGCCTCGCTTACTCAAGAGAACCCGATCCGTCAGTAATGCTCAGAAAGAGCACCGAAAGTCCCTTGAAACGGCTTGCTAATATAACCGGGTTCGGCAAAGGCGAAACTAGATTTTCTTTGCCGTTTGGGCTAGCCGTCCAAGTGTTTCCATGTGTCTCCAATGCCATAATGCCATAGTGCCACCCCGTGACGCGCCCGCCCGCTTGGGTCTTTGATATATAGCATGTTTAGAATTTTTTTTCTAAATATTCTTATATCAAAGACCCACGCGCGAGCGCCCGGGCGGCACAGCACGGCACTTAGGCACTTTGGAACTTGGACACTTGGAAACACTTGGAAACACTTGGGCAAACACTTGGGCGTATGCCAAGACGACGGTCTAGACAAGGCATCGGGAATCACACATGAATGTAGGCAACAACAGTTGACTGTTCTAGCCAAGGCATGGCAAGTTGGCTCACCGGGTAACGGCTAAAAAGTTGCTGGGTATCGGCTAAAATGTTGCTGGGTAACGGCAACCAAGCTGTCGGGTAATGCTGGGTATCGGCTAAAATGTTGCTGGGTATCGGCTAAAATGTTGCTGGGTAACGGCAACCAAGCTGTCGGGTAATGCTGGGTATCGGCTAAAAAGTTGCTGGGTATCGGCTAAAATGTTGCTGGGTAACGGCAACCAAGCTGTCGGGTAATGCTGGGTATCGGCTAAAAAGTTGCTGGGTATCGGCTAAAATGTTGCTGGGTAACGGCAACCAAGCTGTCGGGTAATGCTGGGTATCGGCTAAAAAGTTGCTGGGTATCGGCTAAAATGTTGCTGGGTAACGGCAACCAAGCTGTCGGGTAATGCTGGGTATCGGCTAAAATGTTGTTGGGTATCGGCTAAAATGTTGCTGGGTAACGGCAACCAAGCTGTCGGGTAATGCTGGGTATCGGCTAAAAAGTTGCTGGGTATCGCCTAAAATGTTGCTGGGTAACGGCAACCAAGCTGTCGGGTAATGCTGGCTATCGGCTAAAAAGTTGCTGGCTATCGGCTAAAATGTTGCTGGGTAACAGCAACCAAGCTGTCGGGTAATGCTGGCTATCGGCTAAAAAGTTGCTGGGTGATGGCAACCAAGCTGTCGGGTAACGCTGGGTATCGGCAACAACAACCAAGATGTCGGGTAACGCTGGGTAACGGCTAAGAAGTTGCTAAGCAACGGCAAGCAAGTTGCTGGGTAACGGCTAAAAATTTGCTGGGTACCGGCTAAAAAGTAGCTTGTTGCCGGGCAAATCAATGCAAGCACCAATATGTTCTTGTCGAAACGCCCCAAAAACTCTTGTTTAGTCGCCATCTTTTGGGACTTTCGCAATGTTAGTTTTAAATCTTTTTTAATTTTTATTTTTAGACGTTTTTAAGTCTTAATTTAAACATTTTCTATTATAGATGCCTTATTTTTCAACCCAATATATTTACCTAATTATTGTGTAGCTATTTTATAATTTTTTGTGATTTTTTCTTACTTTTTTTTTATTTTTTTGTATTTTTTTATCATTTTTATCTATTTATTTTTTGTTTAATTAATATAAAATTATCCTTTTGGCAAAAAATTCTGAACTTTTTGGAGGAGTTGCTTCATATTTTTGTGAAGATGTCCCAATTCAAAGTTTATGAAAAAAAGTTGTGATGCTCAAAAAAACCCCTATTGCTTCAGTTCGGACACATTGATGTTCCTTCCTGCCACAAGGGCAAAGGCTAATTTTACTACTATAGGGGGGGGTGGTGTCCCTCCCTTGGGGAAGCCGAGGCAACCCGACGCCGGGTGCCAAGGCACGTTGCTATCGAGACCACCCGGGCAAATCTTGGCCATTTGGCCTCGGTTACTCGAGAAAACACTACCCGTCGGTAATGCATGGAAAAAAGACCAAAATGCCCCTGAATCGAAATGCTATTTCAAGTCATCCCGCAAGGCAATGCACAGCTCTATCGAGCAGAGCAGGACTCTATCGGGCAATTCTTGGCCATTTGGCCTTGGTTACCCCTGGAAGCACTACACGTGGGTAATGCTCGAAAAAAAGACCGAAATACCCCGGAGGCGAAATGTTATTTTTACCCGTCCCGTGGGACAAAGCATGACTCTATCGGGCAAATGTTGGCGGTTTGGCCACAGAAACCCGTAAAGAGATGACCCGTTGGTAATGCTAGAAAAAAATGCCCGTGTAAAGGCAAGGCCTAGCCAAGGAATGGCAGAGCAAACAATGACACTATCGGGCAGAAACTAGAACTCCATGGCCGTTTGGTCTCAAATGCTCGTGCTTCTGAGTCCCGTTGGGAATGCTAGCAGACTCACATCCTCCATGATGCATTGGTGTTCCCATCGGGGGATGCCTCCTTGCTGAGAGGTAAGCTTGCTACCTTGGTGGTGAGCGCCGGCTAACGGATACCTGTTGGCTATGGCACAGTCCCGATGATGCATTGGTGTCCCCGCACGGAAAAGCATAATTGGCTAATGGTCTTTGATTCCTAATGCCACGTTGCGTAGCCCAGGGGTTGCCTCATTGTTGTGGGAGAAGCTTGTCGCTTAGGCGGCGAGCGCCGATTGATGGTTCTCCATTGGCTATGGCACTGTCCCTTGGGTTATTTTCCTCCATGATGCATTGGTGTCCCTTTCGGGGGATGCCTCCTTGCTGAGAGGTAAGCTCGTCACCTTGGCGGTGAGCGCCGGCTAACGGATACCTGTTGGCTATGGCACAGTCCCGATGATGCATTGGTGTCCCCGCACGAAAAAGCGTAACTGGCTAATGGTCTTTGATTCCTAATGCCACGTTGCGTAGCCCAGGGGTTGCCTCCTTGTTGAGGGAGAAGCTTGTCGCTTAGGCGGCGAGCGCCGGTTGATGGTTCTCCATTGGCTATGGCACTGTCCCTTGGGTTATTTTCCTTCATGATGCATTGGTGTCCCTTTCGGGGGATGCCTCCTTGCTGAGAGGTAAGCTCGTCGCCTTGGCGGTGAGCGCCGGTTGATGGATATCCGTTGGCTATGGCACAGTCCCGATGATGCATTGGTGTCCCCGCACGGAAAAGCGAAACTGGCTAATGGTCTTTGATTCCTAATGCCACGTTGCGTAGCCCAGGGGTTGCCTCCATGTCGAGGGAGAAGCTTGTTGCTTAGGCGGCGAGTGCCGGTTGATGGTTCTCCATTGGCTATGGCACTGTCCTTTGGGTAATTTTCCTCCATGATGCATTGGTGTCCCTTTCGGGGGATGCCTCCTTGCTGAGAGGTAAGCTCGTCGCCTTGGCGGTGAGCGCCGGCTGATGGATATCCATTGGCAACGGCCCTGTCCCTTCGAAAAAACTATCTTAATGATGCATTGGTGTTGAAACCCTTAGGGGCAGGGACACCGTTGCGGAGAGGTAAGTTTGTTGATGCTTTTATGTGAAGCCAAAATGTTTTCTAAATTCATTGTTCATCAAAAAATGAATTTGCAAAAATCTTCCTTGATGACGCATTGGCGTGTCCTTCGGTGATTGCCTACATGCTGAGGGGTAAGCAAAGTTATGTTTTAAAAATTCTTCCTCGACGATGCATTGGTGTTCATTTAGGGAATGCCTTCTTGCTGAGGTGTAGGCATGTCGTTTAGGCGTCATGCGCTGGCCGGTGGTCCTACATTGGCTATGGCAATGTCCCGTCGGAAAGCTTCCTTGATGATGCATTGGTGTTGTAACCCTTCGGGCAAGCCCCACCCTTGCGGAGAGGTAAGCTCGTTGCTGCTCGAAAATTCTTCCTCGATGACGCATTGGTGTTCCCTTTGGGGGATGCCTTCTTGTTGAGAGGTAAGCTCGTCGTCTATTTCAATGAGATGGGTGGCGAGCGCCGGCTGATTGATCTCTTCAATTGGCTACGGCAATGTCCCTTCGGTAATCTTCCTCCATGATGCATTGGTGTCCCTTTCAGGGGATGCCTCCTTGCTGAGAGGTAAGCTCGTCGCCTTGGCGGTGAGCGCCGGCTGATGGATATCTATTGGCTATGGCACAATCCCGATGACGCATTGGTGTTCCCGTACGGAAAAGCGAAACTGGCTAATGGTCTTTGATTCCTAATGCCACGTTGCGTAGCCCAGGGGTTGCCTCCTTGTTGAGGGAGAAGCTTGTCGCTTAGGCGGCGAGCGCCGGTTGATGGTTCTCCATTGGCTCTGGCACTGTCCCTTGGGTAATTTTCCTCCATGATGCGTTGGTGTCCCTTTCGGGGGATGCCTCCTTGCTGAGAGGTAAGCTTGTCGCCTTGGCGGTGAGCGCCGGCTGATGGATATCCTTCGGCTATGGCACAGTCCCGATGATGCATTGGTGTCCCCGCACGGAAAAGCGAAATTGGCTAATGGTCTTTGATTCCTAATGCCACATTGCGTAGCCCAGGTGTTGCCTCCTTGTTGAGGGAGAAGCTTGTCGCTTAGGCTGTGAGCGCCGGTTGATGGTTCTCCATTGGCTATGGCACCGTCCCTTTGGTAAAGTTCCTCGATGATGAATTGGTGTGAATCCCTTGGGGGCAGTCCCACCCTTGCGCAGGGGTAAGCTCGTTGCGTTTGTATAAATTCTTGCCTAATGTTGTGTCCCTTGTGAATTCATGCTAAACGGTGCTTGGCTTGCTACTCTTGGCTCTTTGCTTTTCGTGGGGCAAGTTTGTCCTTTGAGGTGCAATTGGTCGGAGTAGTGGGTGCATAGTGTACGTAATGGCGTGTGGGTTGTAGTTGATTTTGTCGGGATTCGATATTTCTTTGCTTGTGCCGTGAAGTCCATCTCGTACAGTGCTCTTCAATAAGTTCGTCGTTGTCATACCGGAAAACGTGCATAACTGGATCCCAGTGCACAAGAGCAGCTTGGAGGAGCTCGGGGCATGGCCCCACATATCGGAGGTTGCAGATTGAGGCTAGGCCTTGTGACCGATGACTCGCCCAATTGATGGTTTCGAACCTTGTTAGCCAAGGATCGAGTAAGGTAGCCGAAGGACTTTCCATTTCAAATGATGGGAGTGTTTAGTATTTGGAAGAGGAAATGTGTGCTCTCAATGCCATTTAGCTTCTCTCATTTATAGACAAACTTTCAAAAATATCGGCCTTGATTTGTGTGCTGAAGGATAAGCTCAATGCATAGGTGTCCCACCACCTTGCATACAAGGACACCCCCTCCTACAGCTCCAAAACTGGCTGCAGGACGTTTAGAAGTATGACAAGGCTTGTTGTGCCTTAAAAGAATTGGTCTGGTCAAACAAAGGCACCTATGCAGGGTCTGACTTGCACGCGCTGTTCCCAATATAGCGCGCACATTTGCAATACATCAGTAGACATATTTCGGCATGCTACTACCTCAGTTTGGTCATTTTTGGTTCCAAATGTCTTTTTGCACTTTTGATGGTTCCAACAAGTCTCCAGGGGCATATGTGACCATATCCAAGCATCGGATTCGAAAAGTTGCGCTTAACAAAGATTTTGGACCCCCGACGGCCCATTTCAAGTTCAAAACAAGGTTTCAGAAGGTTGAAATTTGTCCTAAGGGTTTTCGCCAGGTTCTCTCATGCCGCATAGGTCATATGAACCATTTGTGACTGTGCGGGGGTGTCGATTTTAGTCCGGGACATAGCCGAGTTGTCTTTTGTGTCTTATGTCTATTTTTACGACATTTTCAGTATTTTCGGTCTAAATCTTATTCCGGGACGTTTTTCTTAGTTCCGTCGATTTGTACAAGTCATGTTGTACATTTTTGACCTTATAGAAGTGTTGGGTTTTTTAAAAGCGAAGTATTTTGGGATTTTGTCTTATTAATGCCCAAGTTTCATTATATTCTTCATATCCCCGTATCCTGGTCGTATCCTAGGGCACGTTTTCCATTTTCATTCGAGCTAGTCGCACCTATACATACACATGTGTCTATAAGTCATCTCAGTGCATTGTCAATGCAAGATTCGGTATTAGTAGTTTGGTTTATGTTTTCTCTTTTTCATTATGAGAATCAATAAATAAGAAAATGCAAATTTTATAACTACTAATCTATATCCATCTTTGCGACTGTGGAATATAAAGTCAAAAGTGGCACTTTGGCCAATCAAAAGCAACATGTCAAGCAGGGCACATCCGCCCACAAGTCAAAAGAGGGGCTCGCAGGCCCAATACTGCCAAAAGTCAACTAGGGCATGCTAGCTCGCTATCTAGCTATCTAACTGGGCATGCGGGCCCAAAAGCAAAAAAGTAAATGCAGTAAAGTAAGTGAGGCTCATTGACAGCTTTCACTTGAAGCAGTCGACGTCATCGTCGTCGTCATCCTCATTGCCGTCTTCCTTCTCCCTTGGATCCCGCTGGTATCCAGGATCATCTGCGGTGTTGTCAGAGCCGCTGCTGTTGGACGAGCCCTCCTCGTCCTCCTCATCCTCTCCGTCCTCTTCTTTTTCATCCTCTTCCTCAGAGGGTTCAGATTCTATCCTTTTCCTCTTCTTAGTCTGCTCTAACTGGGATGGCCTCTCGCGCATCTTTAGTTGGTACTTCTCCTATGCTCGTGCTACGGCCTCCTTGGCCGCTTGCTGTGCACCGCGTGTTTGTCACCGAGTTGTGGTCGGAGGTGCAGGAGTCCTTGCTGCCATCTTCTTCAACAGTGTTTCAAGTATATTGAAATGCAATAATGGAAGTTAAGTCTTACCAGGATAGTCACTGGTGCAGGCTCAACTCTAGCAGGAACTAGGTGTACCTCAGCTGGATTGCCCTGTATGTCCACCATTGCTATCTTCCAAAGCAACTCAGGTGGCCCACCTCTCACTGACCACTCAAGCTTCGTCTCACATGACCCTCTTCCCCTCTTTGTCTCTCAGCAGCATCTCTCCTCTCTTCAGCAGCTCCGCGAGCCTGACCCTGCATCTCTCTAAAGGCCCGAACTCCCAGCAGCCTCACCAAATGCTCTCTCTGGTACGTGGCATAGTCCATATCAGGACGCAAGTAGCGTGTCAGGTCAGTGTCTGGCTGCATTAACGTCTCTAGCTCGGCCCGTATGTACTCTCTTGTGTGTGAGGCCCATGGTGGAAGTGGCCTTAGCACCTAGAACTTAGCGTAGCAAAGTGATTGGCGTGTCACTCGATCTCCCAAGTACCACTGCCAACCAAAGGCCAATTCTAGTAGCACCCTGCTAGCTGTAACAGCCCTGCTCTTAACCGGGTACTCAAGCTCTAGCCCCACCACTTTCCAGGGATCCCAGGTTATCTGCAAATAAGACAAACAGGCAATGCACAAAATTGATCAGTGACAGCATTAAAGCAATAAAGGGAATGCATGATTAACTATGGAAGTTTTTCGTGTTATACCTGTGAAGCTTTCAGCTTGTCCAAGTACAATCGGAAGGCATTTAGGTTGCCTTTTCCTTCTTTCGTCCCCATGCTCTCCTTGCTCCAGATCAGCGCGCAGGGGAGGGTGCTTAGGTCGGGATGCTTGCACATCAGTGGGTACATCCACAGCACTTTGTAGGCCCAAAGCTGTACAATGTTCAAACATTCAAAAGCATTAGTCACAGGGTATACAATTATGCAAATACGTAATCAAGCAAGCAATACAATCAAATTGATACAAATATAACGGCAATTGTACTTTGCTATATTGAAATTATACCTCCCAGATCATCCAATAACCAGCGGCTCCTTGCTCAATCCTCGCGGAGTCTCCCAAAACGGCGTAGGCTGCACCGAGCGCTGCCCCACCCCAATCAAAGCGCGAGGTCGTCCTCAGGTCCTTCAACGCTGGCAGGTATGATAGGTGCACCTTACTCTGCCTGCTCGGGTATAAGGAATCACCAAAAAGGTATAGCAGGTATGCCCTGGCCATTTGCTCTGCCTCCTGCTCGGTCGTCACCTTCTTCCTAAGGTACTTCTTGAACTGCTCATACTTCACCATCCCCTCCTCAATTTTGGGCATCTGCCCCAAAAACCACTCTAGCGCCACCGGATAATTATGAATGCCCTAGTCAAACGGGATGGGCTCTCTTCCAACCCTCAGGTCGGTAATCGCCGCAAAGTCAATAGGCATTACTGTTATCTCCCCAGGTAGTAGGTGGAAGGTATTGGTGGTATCCCTGCACCTCTCTGCAAGTGCTACCAAGATGGCATGGTAATTTCTGACCGAGGAAAGAGTCCGTATGAACTCGCCAAAGCCCGCCTCACCCACCAGCTACCTCACTCTCAGCAGCAGGCTCTTGTACAGCTCCAGGGAACTACTCGCACCTCCGAAGCCTCGAATATCCCTCTATCTCACTCTCGCTTGTTTCAAACACAAAGACAAGCAACATGGGAACATTTCAGCACGCATGGCTTCATTTTCTAATTCTAGGTAATCAATGCAGCCTAACGACAGATGGTTGGTTAAAGTTATTACATGCATGGCATACTATACAAGGACTATGGTATCATGACTTGGTTCGTTTCAAGGATTATTGTATGTTATTCTCAGTTCAAATACAAGCAAGCAAATATGAATTTGAACTAAAAAGGGGGTTTTCCAAGAATGTACCTCTGTCCAACTGCTCGAGATGTGAGTCTTGGGGTCTCTCAGGACAAGCTTAGCGTCATACTCCGTCTGCCTTGGCCTGTAAGCCGCAAAGCCTGACGGCACGAACAAGTGCATGGCCCGGGAGGCACGTACACCGAGGCTAAAAAAGAGGAGCGTGTCACATTCCCAGCCTCCTCCACCGTGACACCCTAGGCCCTCCCGCCTCTGCTCTGGCTCTCTCCTCGACCTCCATATCTCTCATATGTTCCTCTCTCGTGGCTCTTTCTCTCTCTGCCCTCTCCGCCGCCTCCGAGGTCGCTATTGCTCTCGCACGTTCTTCCTTAGCCTTCAGGACTGCGTTCCCAATCGCAGGCGCCAAAGCATCGTCGCTCAAGTACTCGGTGACGTCATGTTTGGTTATTGGCCTATGACTCGACGACGTCACAGCTGGCTGAAAAAAGCACGTCCTCTTCTCGATACACAAAAGGAATCCTTATGGTCTCCTCCTCTCCGGTAACAATACCCTTGCCTCTCCACCGGGCAGAGACCCAATCGGCCCGACATCACCACCCTCAGCTCCACTACTGCCGGCCCCATCAGAACTTCCACCAACTACTGTCGAGCCCCCCACCATTGTACTCGAGCCTGTCGGCTCGACGACAGGCTCCATAGCACCTGTCTCCTCCGACGCGTGAGGATTTGCCTTCGGTGCGTGCCCTTTGCTTCCACCATCGACCTCCTGCTCGTGGCCTTGATCGCCATCGCCGCCGCCTGTAGCCACAGCGCCAACTCTCACGGCCTCCTCTGTCACCATTTGATCCATTGTTTCGACTTTCATTGGCCCTCCCCGATCCTCCGGATGATCAACAACTTCTCCCTCTCCGCCGCCGTTTCCGTGATCCGCCATGGATTGTAGTGTGAGTGCGGGTTTGTTGGTTTTGTGAAGAAATCAAGGGTTTGAGAGAGATTGAGAGTTGAGAGGAGTTTGAAACTCTTGAAACCTACTGAAAACCATTTTTTGAAACGTCCCCGGGAAGTTTAAAGGCATGAAAAAGGCGCGGGCTGGGTCTGGTCCTGATTTGGATCCAGGCCCCAAAAAGTGTCATGCACGCGTGGGACTGGGTCTGTCGCGCGTCGGTCAAGTTGGGTCTCAGGCCCAATCTAGCTTCTGGCAAGGCCCAATCATGTTTATCTCTCCTACAAAAGCCAATGGATTCTTATTATGGTATCACAACAATTTTAGGGTCATTTTGAATTAATACTTTCAATTTGGAGCATTTTTATATCCCCAGCAGTGGTCCGCCTGCACATCCATCCGTCCAATTATCAATTAGCGACGATCCATCCGTCCAATTTCAAATCAGCGACGATCCATCCGTCCAATTTTAAATCAGCGACAATCCATCCGTCCAATTATCAATCAGCGACGATCCATTCGTCCAATTTCAAATCAGCTATGATCCATCTGTCCAATTATCAATCAGCGATGATCTGTCCATCCAATTTCAATTCAGCGATGATCCATCCGTCCAATTTCAAATCAGCGACGATCCATCCGTCCAATTATCAATCAACGACGATTCATCCGTCCAATAATCAATCAGCGACGATCCATATGTCCATTTATCAATTGTCGATGATCCATTCGTTCAATTTTTCAATCCGACGATCTATCCGTCAAAATCCGTTTATTCCCCAGGCGAGTTCACATCAACAATCGATCCGCTCTCCGATCCATTGGTGCACGGTATTTTCATACTCATCTTCATTTTCCATTAATCGGCTTTTAGGCAGATTCGATAGGTGTCAAGAAATCTTTGACGTTACCTGTACCAGTTCAATGGTGCTATGCGTGCCATCAAAGAGGGATTACTGTAGACACCCCAATCTGGGTCTCCCAATTGATTTACTTTGTTTTTTGATTTCTTGTTTCCCCGATGATGAATTGGATCGAAAAGCAGTCTTGAGAACGGAAAGGTTTGAACTTGGAGTGATTAGAACCCCTTTTAAACCTTTGTGAACCCCAAAACCCTAAGTCAAAACCCTAACCCTAAAGGTTTGACCGGCGTGCATTGAACTGGCTTCCACACGCGTGTGTCAGCTTGCCAGGTGTTGGTCCAAGGTTAAAGCTTTGATTGTTAACCAGCGCATGGGTATGTGGCCAGAGCGCGCGCCAGTCTCATTCTCACGCGCTCAAGTCAACACCTATCCTTATCACCTATTTCCAGCTGGATTTTGTAATTATCGGGGGGTCTACAGGGCTGTAGAACCCCGTTTTCGTCACCTGAATAGTGTTTTGCAGGTGCTTGGGGTGCCACCCTTCACAACAACTCCCATCACATTTTTCAACCTCCTTCACCACCAAGCAACCACAACCAGCCTTGTTGGCTGGTTGTATCACCTTGTTTGCCACCAACCTTACTCCTTCCAATCTCCTATATATACCCTCATTGGTCTACATTTTAAAGGGTCACAAAATCTCAAAGATTACCAAAAATCAAGTTAAAAAGGATACAAAGGTCAAAATACCCTTGATATCTCATCACTCAATCCATCTCCATACACTCATTTTGCCACCACTATCTACTTGTTCAAACCATTCTCAAATCACTCAAGAAAAGGTATAAACACTTCTTTCTGCTTACTGTTTTGATCCCTGAGGGGGGCTGGCAGGGCCAAGGCTGGTAATCAATACCAGTCCTGGCCCTAAAGTCAGCAGGGTTACAAGAACCGTGTAACTAGCACACCCACGCGCGTTCGAGCCACACATGCATGCACCTGTCTTAGGTTGCTCACAATGGCCCACGTGGGGATGGGGATGCTAGTTATTTTCCTGTTTTATTGTATTAAAAAATCACTGTGGTGCATGTTAAAAACTGACTAGTTGTTTTGCATGTTAAAATTGTTAATTTAGCTCATCGTGCTTTATTGTTTGCTTTGGAATGCCCCTGGGTTGCTTCTGAGTATGTTTCAGAGCCTAGGCATGTAAAGCCAATTCTTGGAAGTCCAGTCAATACAAGAGCGCATTTCTCCTTGACATACGCGCGCTGGTCAGCTCATTTCCAGTGATTGGCTCTTGCATGGGCAGCTTGGCCCTTAGGCCCTGTTTAAATACCCCCACTGTTTAGGGGTTCTATTTTTGTTTCATTCATCCTGTTTGTAAATATTATTTCCTTTCTGTACATATAAACTCCTTAGTATGCCCCCTGGGTGAGCACTGGTCCTTCTAAAGTCCAGAAGGGGATAAAATTCAATCTGTGGTGGAATATTGACACACGCGTGTGTGTATGAGTTTGGCGCGCGTTGGAAGACTTACATGTACGTAGATCCATGCATGCAAGTTGGCCATTGTTCATGTCATATTCATAGAAGGCATTGTTTTGATAACTGATCACAGTGTTGGTTTTATCCCATTTATTTATTCATCATTTCATCTCTCCATGCTATTTTTGATCACATCTTGCAAATTGTTACGGTATTAATCCCCTATTAACTGTTTCCCTGCCCTAATTGGCTAAAAATCGATTAATAAAAGAAGCATCACAAACATTTTCACAAAATGCCTAAGTAGAGACCGATCTCTAGATTGGGCGAGAGGGGTGCCTTAAAACCCTTCCCCTCTTATAACCTGTCTCCCGAACCCAGATATGGTTATGACGGACTGGTGCCTTCACTTTTTCAAATCAAACAACGCGACAGGCGCTTCGAAATACGGTTCCTTGGGTGTCAGACCTTCAAACCCGAGTGGCGACATTGGATTCCGAGCGCTTGCTTCCCCGTTCGCGCTCCCTCGATCCGAGCCTTTGCTTTGGGAAAATGGAATTTCCAAGGGCATGCTGCCCACAGTGGCGACTCTGCTGGGGATGTTCGAACCAATATTAATCTATACTTAAAATTTAATACACTTATTAACAATCTTTTAAAAGTCTGTCAAAACGGTGAGCTTAGCACTGCCAAAGGTTGGAATGGTGATTTAACAAGACCTTGTGTCCAACCAATCCGATCTGGGACTTTTTCGATTGATCACTTGTGTAGTTTCCTCTAAAGATGGACTAAATAAAGTGAGCCAAATTTGAAAAGGCATTTTGCGACATTGTGATTCTTCTTCTTTTTAATCGATTTCTAGAATTTCTCATTTGCATCGATGTGGGATAGCCCCGTTGGAGTGTTTTGGCAATTCGGCATAGTTTACCGGAGCCCGGGGACCCAGAACACCCAACAGAAGGTATATCTTGGCTTTAGTCCGAGGAACATATTACAAACCAAAATCGGCCTTTGCATATACAAAACACTAGCACCCTTCAAACTAGGATAGGTACCTACAAGGTAAGATCTACTTGCATCTAACCCCATATACTGTCTATGTGTTACTGCATTTTCTATTGTATGCACAGTACATTCATGCCATTCCGCATAGGGGCATGTTTTTAGGGCGGCTTCTAGGTCTCGTTCTTTTGAGTCTGTCTTAAACTTATTAGGACATTGTCATGGCCTGATGACGAGTCGTGCATCTTGTTGGTGCGCGTTATCAAATTTCCATAGTCCTTAGATCAGCAAGACTTTGGGAAATCAAAACTTTCTATGTAACGCCCCTGAATTTTGGTCAATAAAAATTTCATTCAATATTTGAATTTTATTTAAATTACTTATTTTTACTTCCAGTAATCCGTCGTATTTAGATTCTAGTCCTTCGGGGCCAATCGAATTAGATTCCAACCGACTACTTGGAGGAACCGAGCAACCAAACTCACCTAGTTACTAGATGAACCTTTTGCCTTTACCCATTGTTCCATAATGGTTAGGGTAAATTTTGTCCATTGGACAATAAGCTTTTCATTATAATATTTGACTAAAAGTACATGTAGTCTTTTCAAAATCTTATTTTAAGTATAAAAGTACTTGTATTTCTTTTATCCATTGGTCTTTACCCGCTAGGAAAATTATTATCCATTGGGTAATAGCCCAAATCTTCCTAACTAAGTACAAGGATCCTATTTTATATTCAAGGGTTGATTTCTTATGTACCTTATGAATTAAAATATTGTGGTGTATCTAAACCCTAGATTTTCCAAAGTACTTTATTAAATAAATAGTACTTGTACTTTATTATTATTTTAAATGGGGAGAATCCTAGCCTTTTACTTTATTGGGGTACTTGGTACCACACCTATATTTAAATATAGGGCTTTTGTCACATGCTTTAAAGGACAACTTTGATTATTTTAATATAAAAGTTTCCTTTTAACTATTGTCCATTGGACAATAAAAGTTAGGAGATTTATTACCCAATGGGTAAAAGGGTTAGTCTTTCATCTAGTACAAAGAATTGAATAATCTAGTCTTTTTCTTAAACCCACTGTGATGAAGTACATATTATTTTATTTTGTAAGTACTTAGTAGCCTTTAAGGCCTAAGATTCTCCTAAGAACTCTTTTATTATTTTATATTGGGGATTTGTACCCAATTAGATTAATTTATTGGGGAGTTGATCTTCCTAGAGTACATTACATGTGCCTAAATTGTAATTCTTTATTGGGTATTTGATTTTGTAAGTCTTGTACTTTGTACTTATTATATATATATATAGTGTACTAAGAGAGAGAGAGAGAGAGAGAGAGAGAGAGAGAGAGAGAGAGAGAGATTGCCGAGAGAGAGAGGAGGGAGAGAGAAGAGAGAGAGGAAGAAGGAAAGAAGGAGATTGGATTGTACTACCTTGATCTTCCATATCCTTTCAAATCCTTGGGTAATATTCTTCCTAGCCAAGAATCTAATCTCCATTGTACTTCTATGATTTGTTTAAACACCAAATCTTGTACAACTATTCTTCTTGCCCACCAAATCTTTCATAATCCCATCCAAGGTACACAATCTAGCCATGAAAGCCTACCATTTAGCCTTTAATCTTCCAAGCAACCTTGATTTTGTTGGAATAAAAAAAAATGAGGAATAGGAGAGAGAGAGAGGGGGCCGGCCATTGAGAGGGGAGGGGGAGAGCTTGCCTATAAATAGAAGCTCACTCCAAGCTTTGAACTCACACCTTCAACCATTGCTCCAACTTCTCTCTAGAATTTCTTTGTTCTTTCTTTTTACTTTGTTCTTGAGTGTTCTTGAGTTCTTCAAGAAACTCAACCTAAGCCGCCACTAAACCGCCACCCGACCACCCTCTCGATCCAAAAGTAGTAGTAGTAATAGTCAAGGTCAAGTTTCGAGAGAAACCTTTCTCTTTCGAAGCTACCGGGAGCATTCCGTAGGAGGTTACTCCGTCCGATAGCTGACTTGCCTTTCGTAGTCATCACTCCCGCCAAGAAGAACCCTAGATTCTCCCTATCTACTACTTCTACGTATATGTAGAATACCTCTACTCACTTCCCTAAGTATAGGTAGATTATCCTTAACGGATTCGAAAGATAGAACTTATCGTTTGTTTAGAAGTATTTGTATTTTGATCTTTAAGATGATTATGAGCATGCATATATGAATTGCTTGTATTACTTGTGGTGTTGTGCTTTGAATAAGCATAAGTGATACACTCCAAGGGCGTCCGTACATGTGGCGTTATGCTATAAGTGGTGATTGAGCATGATAAGTAGTATTGAGTTGGATGATTTTGTTAGAATGTTTCATGCTTACTTTTGTCCTACCGCGGAGTCTTTGCATGTAAACGAGACACGAGAACCGAGAAAGTAAAAACATGACACCTAGGGTGTGGATAATGATGAGATGTGTTTTGAAACCGCAATGTGGCCGGACTTGGTAGCCCATTGTGTATATGGAAACCCGCGATGTGGCTGGACCTGGTAGCCCATCGTGTGGATTGTGAAAACCGCAACGTGGCCGGACTTGGTAGCCCGTTCTGTGTATGAAAACTCATAATGTGGCCAGACTTGGTAGCCCATTGCGTGGATTGTGAAAACCACAATGTGGCCGGACTTAGTAGGCCATTGTGAAGATTGCCAATGCGGCCGGACGTGGTAGCCTCATTGGTAATATGGCTTGGTTATCCGCGGAGAGGAGCCAATGCAAGTTTCGTGTGCTAATGGGAACCCGGTGCGGCGGAACCATTGTGAAGATTGCCAATGCGGCCGGACGTGGTAGCCTCATTGGTAATGTGGCTTGGTTATCCGCGGAGAGGAGCCAATGCAAGTTTTGTGTGCCAATGGGAACCCGGCGCGGCGGAACCTCGGGAACCCGGTGCAGCGGAACCGAGGTTGGGTGTGTTAAACAAACAGATTTTGAGAAATGTTGATTTGTATATGAAAATGGAGACACGGTCTACGATGAGTTGCGTAGGAGAAACTTGGAAAATCTTGGACACCAACGATAGTTATATAGCGATTGCGGATGTGTTATTAATATTGTCTTGTGTAGCTGTGTATACACGTATCATGTGGAAATCGATGTTTTATTATTATAACCTGTTGTTTGTAAGTTATGGGTTAGTGGGTACGGGATTGTTCTGCTGAGCTTTTGTAGCTCACGGTGTTCCCTTTTGGTGACCCTGACATATTATATTGGTGGCAACGCCAGTATAATGTGTAAGACATTGTAGATGTACAGGGTGAACTTTACACCTTGGAGGCCTTTGGAGCCGAAGAGCTAGCCCGGATGGAGGAGGAAGCGAAGCAGTAGTTAGGAACCCTAGTTCCCTCCTTGTTTGTTTTAAAGTACTCTTATGAGAATTATGATGTAATAAGAGCCAGATTCCATTTGGCTTTATCAATAAAATGTCTTTTAACGTACCCAAAATTGGGGGCGTTACAACTTGGTAGCAGAGCTTTAGGTTCAAACCTCGGCCATGGGTAGAATGGGTAGAACCATGAGATAAGTTTGACCGTTGCAAAAACGTGAATTGAGTTTAAGTTTACCGTCCCAAATTGGGTGGAATTCTGTCAAAACAATCTTCGGATTGAAGCAAGGCACGGAAATTGGCAATACGGCCGAGCTGGGAATTCCCGAACAATTGGATGATGACTTAAATCGAGGATCGAATATGAAACTCAAAAGTTTTCTTCAGAGTTAATGAAACTCTGTTACTAATTGAGGTTGAAACCTTTCGTTGTAGATGAACCACCTAGTTAACCTATTGGTTAGAGCTCGCCAACTCAAGGACGCCATAGAAGCTATGACAACTCAACTAGGGGAGAATCCCGACTTTATTGCCACTGTACTCGCTGAAAAACGAGATTTCATGAGGGTGCAGCAGTATACCCCTATTCCCGTGGAGGAGGACCCCTGGTTTTCGAAAATGTTTCCGCTTTCCATGAGTATTTCGGTATCTTACCCCCGATGGAGAACTTTGAGGTTGGAGTTAAGGAGGAAGAAGTCGATGGTAATAAGGACGCCAATGAGGTGACTGAGGAAGAAAACCTTGCGGATGAAGGGAGTCTCGATGAGGACGAGACCCCAAAGGATCTATGAAGGCCAAGGATACTACTTAGGCGCACCTGGAATAAATCTAGTAACCGTTGTAATCCTTCGGGATGTAGGATGTTAAGGATTAGGATCGTTTTCAACTTGTGTTAGGAAAAATCTTGTGTCTCTACTTGCCTTATAGTAGAACTCTATGCCTATGATTGTATCTTTCTGCTTATCTATGGAGAATTTTGCTTACGTTGTATGATGTTCTTATCTATGAAAAACATGCTTTATTTTTTTTAAAAAAAAAGTACCGTTGCATACTATTTGACCCTTAGTAGGAAGCGCCTTTTACAAAAGGGAAATCGATTCGGTAGACTAAACCACCCCCTTTCAATTTCCCCTCGTAGATGGTGAACCGACGCAGCGGATTAGGATACGAAAACGGAGAATCCTCCAACGCAAACCCCGACCTAACCCAAATCATGCAAGCACTTGTAACTGCCTTAAACGCTAACCGCCAAAACCAGAACCACGATAACGAGCCTATGACCCAAACTCGGGCAATGAATGAATTTTGCAAGCGCCGACCCCCGACCTTCAACGGAGATCCTAACCCTACCATGGCTGAAGCCTGGCTGAAAGAAACCAAGGTGATCCTGGACACCTTGGAGATCACCCGGAACGGAGACCGTGTGGCCTTAGCCATTTACCAGCTGAAGGGAGAAGCCTGCTACTGGTGGGAGTTAATGGAGGCCACCCATGCCATAGCCACCATGACATTTGCCGAGTTTGAAACCCTATTCCTCGATAAATACTTCCCTACACCCCTTCGCCTAGCCAAAGAGCAGGAATTTATGAACCTGAAACAAGGGACGATGACCGTGACCCAGTACGCGGCCAAATTTGAAGAGCTATCCCGTTACGCCCCAACCTCTGTAGCAACCGAAGACAAGAAGGCAAGAAGATTCGAGTGGGGGCTGACTACCGCTCGAAGGGTCGTAGTGGCACAAGCCTTTACCACCTATAATGGTGTGGTCTAGTGTGCTCTCCACCTGGAAAGCGAGGAGGCTGACTTCAAAACTCGATGGAGGAAGGCAACGGGCAACGACGGTGGACTAATCCGAACCCAAACCCTCAGCGATAACCGTGGACCCTACTCCACCAAACCCTTTACCCCGTGTCAAAGCAACCAACCCTAGAAGACTGCAATCTCCGAAAGTGGCGAGCAGAAGAGAGGTGGTCGAGACTTAACGACAGTTCGGTGCTACAACTGTCAGGCTATGGGCCATTACAGTCGCCAATGCCCGCAACCTCAGAAGGAGGGTAATGGGAGCTTTGGACAGATAGGTCTTGTGAAGTAAAACCCTGAAGGCTCATCACAGCAGCAGAATGGGCAAAACAAGGGAAAGCAGCCCATGGGATACCAACAAAGCACTGGAGGGCGTATCTTTGCGCTACAAACTGAGGCACAGGAGCAGGATCCCTCGGTGATCCAAGGTACGCCGCTATAATACCTGCATACGAGCCTTGTTTGACTCTAGAGCATCACATTCCCTTATATTTACTGCCTGCATAGCTGCACTAGCACGAGAAACAAGACCCTTAAGTGCGTGTTAAAAGATAACATCGCCATTAGGGGGGGGGGGGGGGGTATAGCTGTTAGTCTAGTGTGTAGAGAGTGCGGACTCAAGGTAGCTAACTCGCACCTTACTCGCGATCTTAGAGTGATCGACATGGCGGATATCGACGTAATCCTGGGGATGGACTGGCGATCTGCACGTCAAGCAGTCATAGACTGCCATCAGAAGTTAGTGACAGCCTATACCCTAGGAAGGACTTGTTAAGGGGGATAGACAGACGGCGAGTGCGGTGACGAAAAGATCGAAGGGTAGAACCAACTATTTGGATGGCTCGCTAGTCTCCAATTGGAAGAAGCCAATAGAATGGAAGTGGGATTTCCACACATCGTGTGCGAGTATGCCGATGTTTTCCCTGAAGAACTTCCTGGCTTATCGCCTTAAGGAGAAATAAACTTCTCTATAAAACTTTAACCGGGAATCGCACCAATTTCTATGGCGCCATACCAAATGGCCCTGGTGAACTCAAGGGGCTCAAGACCCAATTGAAGGAGCTGATGGACAAAAGATTTATCAAGCCAATCAGAAGAAGCACGAAGGACACTTTCGAATGGTACTACAAGTACTCTGAGATAGCCAACCTTATGCCAAGACAAGTTCTGGCTAGAAGTGGTTAAGTTCTTGGGGCACGTGGTATCCAAGGATGGAATCGAGGTCAAAGCAGTACTGGATTGGAAGCAGCCGCTAGAAGTCGACGCTGCCAATGTCTTATTTTCCCGAGACTGCAAAGGTTCTTTCAGAGCCTTTGCGAATATTGAAGAGTATCGTAGGGATTACATGCTGATGTTCAATGGAAAGCTTACGCTTTACGATGTTAGAAGTAATTTTGTTTTGGAAATGGATTTAATATCGTGAAGTGGGAAGGGATCGTAAGATACGAGTCCGCATGATGATTTGGTAGAGGCTTTGCATTTGGCGTTGGTATTTACGATGGAGACCTTACCAAAGGCGTACGATGAGGCAAGCTGTTCGACGGCAGAAGCAACTTCAACCCCATCTCGTTAAGCAAGTGATGAGGCTTAATTCGATTGATGGTGACCTACTCCAATTTTAAGGGGGATAGTCGATGATTCCAAGACCGGTCTAGCGACCTAGCCTAATCTGTAGTCGCGCGCCAATTTCGGGGACGAAATTGTTTTAAGGGGGATAGATTGTAACGCCCCTAAATTTTGGTCAATAGAAATTTCGTTCAATATTTGAATTTTATTTAAATTACTTATTTTTACTTCCAGTAATCCGTCGTATTTAGATTCTAGTCCTTCGGGGCCAATCGAATTAGATTCCAACCGACTACTTGGAGGAACCGAGCAACCAAACTCACCTAGTTACTAGATGAACCTTTTGCCTTTACCCATTGTTCCATAATGGTTAGGGTAAATTTTGTCCATTGGACAATAAGCTTTTCATTATAATATTTGACTAAAAGTACATGTAGTCTTTTCAAAATCTTATTTTAAGTATAAAAGTACTTGTATTTCTTTTATCCATTGGTCTTTACCCGCTAGGAAAATTATTATCCGTTGGGTAATAGCCCAAATCTTCCTAACTAAGTACAAGGATCCTATTTTATATTCAAGGGTTGATTTCTCATGTACCTTATGAATTAAAATATTGTGGTGTATCTAAACCCTAGATTTTCCAAAGTACTTTATTAAATAAATAGTACTTGTACTTTATTATTATTTTAAATGGGAAGAATCCTAGCCTTTTACTTTATTGGGGTACTTGGTACCACACCTATATTTAAATGTAGGGCTTTTGTCACATGCTTTAAAGGACAACTTTGATTATTTTAATATAAAAGTTTCCTTTTAACTATTGTCCATTGGACGGTAAAAGTTAGGAGATTTATTACCCAATGGGTAAAAGGGTTAGTCTTTCATCTAGTACAAAGGATTGAATAATCTAGTCTTTTTCTTAAACCCCATGTGATGAAGTACATATTATTTTATTTTGTAAGTACTTAGTAGCCTTTAAGGCCTAAGATTCTCCTAAGAACTCTTTTATTATTTTATATTGGGGATTTGTACCCAATTGGATTAATTTATTGGGGAGTTGATCTTCCTAGAGTACATTAGTACGCTAGTTTATTAGTTTAATCAAACATGTGCCTAAATTGTAATTCTTTATTGGGTATTTGATTTTGTAAGGCTTGTACTTTATACTTATTATATATATATATATATAGTGTACTAAGAGAGAGAGAGAGAGAGAGAGAGAGAGAGAGAGAGAGAGAGAGAGAGAGAGAGAGAGAGAAAGAGAGATTGCCGAGAGAGAGAGGAGGGAGAGAGGAGAGAGAGAGGAAGAAGGAAAGAAGGAGATTGGATTGTACTACCTTGATCTTCCATATCCTTTCAAATCTTTGGGTAATATTCTTCCTAGCCAAGAATCTAATCTCCATTGTACTTCTATGATTTGTTTAAACACCAAATCTTGTACAACTATTCTTCTTGCCCACCAAATCTTCCATAATCCCATCCAAGGTACACAATCTAGCCATGAAAGCCTACCATTTAGCCTTTGATCTTCCAAGCAACCTTGATTTTGTTGGAATAAAAAAAAAAGAGGAATAGGAGAGACAGGGGGGGCCGGCCATTGAGAGGGGAGGGGGAGAGCTTGCCTATAAATAGAAGCTCACTCCAAGCTTTGAACTCACACCTTCAACCACTTCTCTAACTTCTCTCTAGAATTTCTTTGTTCTTTCTTTTTACTTTGTTCTTGAGTGTTCTTGAGTTCTTCACGAAACTCAACCTAAGCCGCCACTAAACCGCCACCCGACCACCCTCTCGATCCAAAAGTAGTAGTAGTAATAGTCAAGGTCAAGTTTCGAGAGAAACCTTTCTCTTTCGAAGCTACCGGGAGCATTCCGTAGGAGGTTACTCCGTCCGATAGCCGACTTGCCTTTCGTAGTCGTCACTACCGCCAAGAAGAACGGTAGATTCTCCCTATCTACTACTTCTAAGTATATGTAGAATACCTCTATTCACTTCCTTAAGTATAGGTAGATTATCCTTAACAGATTCGAAAGATAGAACTTATCGTTTGTTTAGAAGTATTTGTATTTTGATCTTTAAGATGATTATGAGCATGCATATATGAATTGATTGTATTACTTGTGGTGTGATAAAGCATAAGTGATTTCACTCCAAGGGCGTCCGTACATGTGGCGTTATGCTATAAGTGGTGATTGAGCATGATAAGTAGTATTGAGTTGGATGATTTTGTTAGAATGTTTCATGCTTACTTTTGTCCTACCGCGGAGTCTTTGCATGTAAATGAGACACGAGAATCGAGAAAGTAGAAACATGACACCTAGGTTGTGGATAATGATAAGATGTGTTTTGAAACCGCAATGTGGCCGGACTTGGTAGCCCATTGTGTATATGGAAACCCGCAAAGTGGCCGGACGTGGTAGCCCATCGTGTGGATTGTGAAAACAGCAACGTGGCCAGACTTGGTAGCCCGTTGTGTGTATGAAAACTCGTAATGTGGCTGGACTTGGTAGCCCATTGCGTGGATTGTGAAAACCACAATGTGGCCGGACTTGGTAGCCCATTGTGAAGATTGCCAATGCGGCCGGACGTGGTAGCCTCATTGGTAATATGGCTTGGTTATCCGCGGAAAGGAGCCAATGCAAGTTTCGTGTGCCAATGGGAACCCGGTGCGGCGGAACCATTGTGAAGATTGCCAATGCGGCCGGACGTGGTAGCCTCATTGGTAATGTGGCTTGGTTTCCGCGGAGAGGAGCCAATGCAAGTTTTGTATGCCAATGGGAACCCGGCGCGGCGGAACCATTGTGAGGATATACTCGGGAACCCGGCGCGGCGGAACCGAGGTTGGGTGTGTTAAACAAACAGATTTTGGGAAATGTTGATTTGTATATGAAAATGGAGACACGGTCTACGATGAGTTGCGTAGGAGAAACTCGGAAAATCTTGGACACCAACGATAGTTATATAGCGATTGCGGATGTGTTATTGATATTGTCTTTTGTAGCTGTGTATACACGTATCATGTGGAAATCGATGTTTTATTATAACCTGTTGTTTGTAAGTTATGGGTTAGTGGGTACGGGATTGTTCTGCTAAGCTTTTGTAGCTCACGGTGTTCCCTTTTGGTGACCCTGACATATTATATTGGTGGCGACGCCGGTATAATGTGTCAGACCTTGTAGATGAACAAGGTGAACTTTACACCTTGGAGGCCTTTGGAGCCGAAGAGCTAGCCCGGATGGAGAAGGAAGCGGAACAGTAGTTAGGAACCCTAGTTCCCTCCTTGTTTGTTTTAAAGTACTCTTATGAGAATTATGATGTAATAAGAGCCAGACTCCATTTGGTTTTATCAATAAAATGTCTTTTAACGTACCCAAAATTGGGGGCGTTACATTCTAGGCCCTTATCTACCCGATTAAGATTTCAAAATAGAAAATGAGGAACAACGGAGAGAATGACGTGATATTCATACCAATTTGGTTATCGTGCAAAGCACATGCACCACTTAGGCTAACAGCGATGTGCCGCTCACGCTGCCTTGGTTCCAATATCATGTCATCTACACCGAGTATTCCAATTTCAAAATTGAAATTTCAAAAATGTGGTAGTCAAAGGTTTAGTCTATTTTTTACATCCTCTTGTTTTGTTCGATCCAACAAAGGATACATCATAGAAAAGATTTCCAAGGATCTTGGCAGTGTCTCAACATTTTGAGACAGACTCATCTCCTAGTTTTAGAGTCTAGGGCGACACCGATGACATTGATTGCATTCTCACTTTATTCTTTTATTTAGAATAAATTGTTGCAGGACCCCTATTAAGCCTCTTTTTACTTTGCAAGAAAAGTTCTGAACCATTGCACCATCAAGAAAAGCGCCAGGCAAGAAAGGCAAACCCGCTTGGGAAAGACTGCGTCAGAATCCAATTCAGAGGCATGTTAGGATCGAATCCTAGTCAATCACAATGGAAGCTTCTCCAGGTTCACTGTTAGCTGCTCTACAGTCAGCTTCTCCATCGATCTTGCAAGAAGCGAGTCCACCAGTTTCCCCATCCTCATCTTCAACTACTTCATCAGGCTCGTCTGAAAAACCGGCAATGGCAGATCAACCACTCAACTTGGAAACCATGCTCACAAATCTCCAGAACAGCATCACTACTATGCAACAGAGGACCACTCAGACAGATGCTAACATCACCCGTCTAAATGACCTTATCAACACTTGTCTTCCACCAGCACCTGAAGAGGAAGACGAGGACGATGAGGATGTTCATGCCAACCCTGTCTTTGTCGAGGATCCAAATCATGCAAGACGACTCGTCGTTCAGCCTATCCCTAGAGAGGCTCATTTGCCTGCTCCAAATCCAAACCCTACTGTTGTTAGGCCTATTCAAAACCCTGACATAATTGCTTTTATGGCCAAGATGGCTAAACTAGAAGATGCTATCACAAAATCCGAGAAGATCAGTGCAGGAGGAATTGACCTAGATCGTCTCTGCCTATACCCTAATGCTAGGCTCCCTGAGAAGTTCAAAATGCCCGACTTGGTTAAGTTCGATGGGAGTGGTGATCCCAGAACTCATCTCTTTGGCTATCATGCTGCCATGAAGCTATTGGGCGTAGAAAGTGAGGCTATGCCTCAGCTCTTTCCTCAAACTCTCTCTGGACCAGCCTTCCATTGGTTTCTGTCGCTTGACATCTCCAAAAGAAGAACGTGGGAGGACATTGGCACTGCGTTTATTTTGCAGTACAATTACACCTCCCAGCTCAAGATGACTACTCGGGAGTTAGAATCCACGAAGATTGAAGCTAAGGAATCCTTTGCAGACTTCGTTAAAAGGTGGAGAGCCAAGGCTGCTTTAATGACTGAACGCCCCAGCGAGATAGATCAGCTACGCATTATCTCCCGTAATCTCCAACCCAACTATGCCAAGTATTTGGTAACCGTTCAGGCGTCTGCCAACTTTGAGACCTTCTTCGAATCTGGCCTAGCCATCAAGGATGGCTTGCAGAGTGGGATCCTACCAAGGGGAGAGTCTTCCAACCCTCCAAAATCAAAGCCTTGGTTATCATCAGGGAACACCAATGCGCTCTTTGGTGGTAATAACTACGCCAATGCGGCATCAACTGGTGCCAATGCCTCTTCCTCCAATACTGCTAACCACATTGCGGATGTCAATCAAGTGCAAACACCGCAGAACAACTGGTACCCAACCTCGCAACTTCTCCGCTTTCGAGGCACCACTGTCCTCAGTTATGGAGAAGTTAATCAAATCAGGGCATCTCAAGCTCCTCAATCCAACTCCACTACCCAAAAATCTGCAAGCCAATTTCAAACCTAACCTCTACTGTGCCTACCATCAAGGGGCTGGCCATCTCACTGATTCTTGTTATTGCCTCCATCATTCGATTCAAGATCTCATTGACGAGGGCATGCTCGAAGCTCCCCCTCCACCACCTCAAAAACCCAATATCATCTCCAACTCATTGCCTAACCACAAAGCTGTCCCACATATCAGCCAGATATCCCTCAGCTCCACTCAAATCAACCCTAACTCCACTATATTTAACCCTACCGACCATATAATCTCAATTCACCAGCCAAATCAGATTGTATCTCTCCCCCTTGAGCCCGAGGCTGAACTCATGGTGATTCGGTTGGAAGGACAGACATCCCATCCTAATGCAACCCCAAAACGTCTACAGAGGGGTTTAACGACATTCAATGCGGTCATCGAAGATCTCCACAATGATCCTACGCCCTCTGTGTAGCTCAACTCTGCTTCTACTATCCATAACCCGTATCTTAATGTGACTGACCCTAACCCCACTCCAAGTCTAGTGAGTCGGTTTAGAACTGCTATGTTGACCTTACCTGAACCCGAGATCAATATGCAAGTTGTAGGTTGGGCGATAGCTGGTAATATTGACTATGCCGCTCCCATAATCAATGAATGGACAAAACTTGAGCTAGACGGTTTCTCGTAGGATCCTGAGAATGTCCCTTTTGATCACGCCTGGAATGAGGCATGGTTGGCTGGGTATAACCAAGCAATGCTTGATCCCTTGGATGGCATCTCATTATACATGCTCTTTCTGCAACCCGAACCTATAGCCCCTGAAGTCGAATACTTTTGGGATCCCAAGCAAGCTTGGCAGGTTGCGATGGATTTGAATCCCAATCTCCTTCAGGGCTATTATACGGAGGATTATCTAACTCATTACACAGAGGAATATCTTGTTCAAGAGGACCCCCGTGTCTTAGGAGATTCCACTTCCACTTTCAGTTCAATTCTCAACTCGGTGTGCGATGATGAGCACAACACCTGTCACTACATTACTGATGGGGAATTCCCGCGCCCTCTTCCCCCTTTACGCAAGGATAGGGATTGTAGTATCATGGTTATAGATTTGGTTCAACCTACTGATCTTTGGGGAGTCGACGAGATAGTCGACATTACGGTTGGCACGAAAGTTTGGGATGTTAACCGTTCTCTGTTGGATGGCGGACTTTGGGATGTGCCCATTGTTGCAAATCTCGCCCCTGTTATAGAAGAAGCTGCACTCAAGGATCTTAGCTTTTGGGACTCGCTGCTAGTGCAGGATTTGGTTGACGACTTGGGTTTGGATATGGAAGTGCCTGTAGCAGCTCCGGTCAGTGATAAAAGGAAGTGTAAACTAGGACAGGTTCCCACCGATCTCTGGAATGTGGATGAGGATTCTCTGGTGATCCCTATTTATGGGAATGTTCATAACGTTACGAGGAGTGGATGAATTTTTTAGCCTATTAATCTGCAAGCCAGAAACTCGTCCAACCCTTCTAACCAAAGGAACAAACCACTTGCAAGAAATGCACCATTCGAGGCATCAGTTGGTCCTTCAGATGCAGATCTGATTCAGAAGCAGCTCAAGCGGATTCCTGCTATTTTGTCAATTTGGGGTCTGATATTCTCCTCTCGAGAACGTCGCCAGAGGCTATGCCATGCTCTCTCTCGCTTGAAAGTGCCTGCTGATATCACTCTCGAGGCCATGATTTCCCTCATTTTACCCCTACCTCTAAGCATACCGTTATCTTCATCGACAAGGATCTACCTGTCGAAGGTTTTGATCACAACCGGCCCCTTCATATCACCATTAAGTGTTGAGGACTTTGGGTTCCAATCGTCCTCATTGACAATGGTTCAACGATTAACGTCTGCCCTCTTAGGGTGGCTTATCGTCTGGGATTCACTAAAAAGGACCTCATACCTTCAAATTTGGCCGTTAAGGCATATGATAGCACTCGTTGTGTTATCGAAGGGACCCTACTTCTCAAACTCGATGTTGAGTGTCATGCCCTCGATTTTTAACATAATTAAATAATACATTTTAATAAAAGTTCCTCGCGTATCATACATATTACCCAAAAGAGTTCCCACCTGTCTTAAATTACAAATCAAGTCCCCAAGATTAAAGTCTTACAACTTAGGCACTTCGGCCCTAAATATACTGAAATACAAGTACGAACCTGTTTAGAGTATTACAAACATTTAGTCAAAAGAATTGAAATGATAATTTACAAATACATCTCAGCCAAAATAATGTTAATACAAGATGCTTAAATAACTATGTGAGGTTAGCTTCCAAAAAGTCTTTCATACCCAAAGACACATTGCATATGAGCTATTGTCTAGCATTTAGTCCTGAAAAGAAAGATTAGGTTGCGCTACACTAGCCCAGTAGGAAAATCTTTACCAATTCTATGTATAAATATGAGGCCAAGTGCAAAATGAGATGACAAGGAGAAGTAGCTCAATCAAGAGATAACAATGAACTCTTAGGTGTATCGACATTCATTATGATCGTTCAAGGATATGCCATTATCACAAATAGACACACAATTCACAAGACTCATGCACGCTACTATCTCAACACGACTCACTATCCCAAATTCCCACCATCGGTATTTCCACCCCTTGCGTTACCGTATAACACGACGAGGATTACCGTGTTACCACCCCTTGCGTCACAGTGATCCCTAATGACTTGAGTCACTGTATTACCACCCCTTGCGTTACAAGACTCCCTAAACCAACTTCCGACTCAACAACTACTTTCTCATACAATATGCAAGTTAAGATTCCCCCATGTTCACATTCATAGATGGGACTTCATACAATATGCCAACGTTATCACAAATGTGCCATAAACATCCACAAGTGCCAACAAACAATAGAAAGTATTTAAACGAAGTTTTAGCTAAGTAATTCCTTATTCATTCCTCACTAACGAAAGGCCAACGGGTCAAGAATAACATCCACTAATCATGGGAAGTCAAAACAATAGAACGAGGATCTTGGGAGTAGCCAACGGATGTTGGCAGACCAACACACCCTCACTCTAATGGTCATAACTTTCTGTGTACTCAGAGTCTTAAGTCGATTTTTGTGGCAATGGAAAGCTAAAATCAATATAAAGTTTGTATAAATTGGACATCGGATGAGAAAGTTATGGCCGTTTGAGTTGGGCTGAAACCCAGAAAGCGAGCAGAATTTCCAGAGAGGAGAGGGATCGATCCCTCCTCTCTTGGGGATAGATCCCCAAGGTGAAAATGTCCAGATTTGAATGAGGGATCGATCCCTCATGCTTGGGGATCGATCCCTAGGTGATTTCGGGCGATTTCTATAGTTTTCCAACAGCTTTTAAATCAACAAAGGGAGACGATCAAAACTCGATTCTCACACCACAACAACATATAAGCACATAAAAGAGGTAAAGAAGTCCCTACCTCGCGACGAAAACCAAGATCTACGAGATTTGAACAAGCCCTAGCCTCCACGAACTTCAAAGCTTCACTCCAAGCTTGACCCAAGAATTTCGAGCTCAAGAACACGATAGAAAGGTCGAGGGGAGGTCGATTCCTGAGGTTCTTGAGAGATGGAGCAAGGTTTTTGAGTGAGAGAGAGAGAGAGAGAGAGAGAGAGAGAGAGAGAAAGAGAGAGAGAGAGAGAGAGAGAATGGATGAGAGAGATGAATGGGAGAAAATGATCTCCTACATGCCATACACACCCCTTTTTACACCCCTATATCTTTTTATCACACCCACACTCCCTTAAGTCTCAATCCTTTCATTCTAGTCCTCAATTCAAATTAACCACTAAATAAATCATATTCTCCCAATTGACCATTTAATAAACATTTCAATAATTAAAGATTTTTCGGGTCTCTACAATCTATCCTCCTTAAAGAAATTTCGTCCCGAAATTTACGCAAAGCAACGAAGATGGCTGATCAAGAATCCTAATCTTCCAATGGCGCGCCTACTACACAACGTTTTGCATCCACCAACTTCCGTGTCCACAACACCAGTAAACTCTGTAATATTGTAGTTAACTATCATAGCTTATTATCGAAACAATCACCAAATTTCAACATTAACACGTATCTGACCACAAAGTCATAGAATTTGCATGAATTGTAATCATGTTATTAACCAGTCCTGGTCTCATAACTCGTATCCACTCAGTTCACTTTCTACTGATCAATTTCGATTCCCAGATCGTGTCCAAACACAAGGTAGAATTTCATACGTTGTAATTCAACAACCTCGCTAAGTAAGACATAATCAAGAAGTTTTAATGATTTTCAACACTAACTTGCGACAAGCTCCCTCGAAATGGCGAATGCTAACTTGATGTCAATGTGTCTGACACGATAATGTATAAACTGAACAATAATCAAAGTTTTCAACTTACAATTTCTAAAGTATAAGCGCAGTATCATAGGACATCAAGTAGTTTTGACGAACATCTAGTCTTATTGAAGATTCAAGGCTAAATAATTTAAAGGTTCTCATAACATGCCCATCTGTGACAAAATTTTACAAAAAAATTGAAAGGGAAAGTTTGTTTTTGAAAGACATTAGCAACAATCACGCAAGACACCTCACATGGTTATTTCAAAACAACGGCAATCTAAATGACATAGTAAAAAAAAAAATTGCGATGAGGTTTACTCCACTATAATGCAACTGAAACTATTTCCAATTCTAAAAATGGAGTATTTTAAAGAACCAATTTCACAAAGCATTACCCCTTTTTAGAAAAAATCTTGAATTTTCAAACATGTACCTTGTAACAAATCTTAAAACAAAAGTTCACTACCCTACATGTTTCACCCTGCTCGCTCGACACCCCAAGTAAGGATCTCAGTTCAAGTTCGACATACGCCCACAACGTCCAAACTAGTCTAACTTGTTCAATATCCTACGAATAATTTAGCTAAGCTGTCACTAGTCCCGCTAAGACCATAGTTAGGAAACTGAAAGATAGACACGATTATCATTAACCATTAGCTAAAACATAACAACGAGTTAGGACAAGAGGTTCCAATTACTATATAACGTTACATCTGACCAAGAGGTTCGAGTCACCCATACAAACTCCTTCAATCACACGTACGTCTTCCACCCTGGCATTAAATCTATCGTATAACCAAATTTTCCCCCTTTTTTTTTTTTATCGGGTTTCCCTTATAAGTCTACTACCCAAGTGTCGTTCGAAACCCTTCATAATAAACATGTCATATCACAATTACCAAATATGGATTCATACCAAATAAAAGTTCATACCGATATCATAACAACATGTCACCATAATTGAAAAGTCTATAAGAAGACAACAAAGCAGGTATCGACATTTCAAACGATCCTAGGTGCCAAATCCAGTTCAATGCTCACAACTTCTCATCTGAATACTTCATTTTTTTTTTCGATTCCTTTCATAAATCACAAATATTCACATTCAGCGTTAATAGCATGCAATCAAGGTGTAAATAACGATCTCATTTAACAATTTGAATCGAAGACACATACTCACTGACGACTACATTTCCACCCCTTGCGTTGCAGTAAATATTATCCATTAATTGGGTCTTTGCATTACCACCCCTTGCGTTGCAATAATCCTCACATTCCAATTCTTAACTACAGTCCATCAGATCACACTAATTTAGCAATTTCACCATTAGACATTTTCTCAAATCAATACATAACAAAGTACGCCAACAAAACTAATTCATGGAGCAAACACACATAAATAATCTCATATTTACAATCTCAATAAGGACACAAAACTTCACATCTCTCGCATAGGAAATCAACCTTTGTTTCACATCTCTCTTTACCGCCAGACGGATCTCCTTCATGATGTCCCTGAGCATTAATGGTCTAACTTACAAATACCTATAAAGACCTTTAACCATATAGCACCCATCAATACTTATCAACCCTAAGTTCTTGCCATGTAAGTTTACCCAATTCTATTCATCATGCTACATGTGTCAAATAAGCGCTCTACTACTCAATGTCACATCACGACATCAATTAACTTGTACATCACGTCAGCAATTTACTTGTGGGGTTATCGTCAAAAGTATAATCCATTGTTATCCATTTTCTATTCCAATTGCTTCATTAGATATCCAAACTTCATTTCATAAAGTAAACCCCCCTTTATGCTACACATGACTTTTAATAATATGGTTATCCCCATTTCTAATTTTAATCTAACCATTGACCATCTCACATTACCTATCTCCTATAACATTTCTTCAATCATAATGGTATGCCACTGCCTCTCCAAGTATCAAGAATACATATACCAATTCGCGTGGGCAATAATAACTCTAACGCTTCATAGGTGTCCTCTTCTAAATCCTTTACGATAATAATTCGACACATTCTGACATTCCAAACATGACCCATACATTCTGGTTAGCCCAAATCCTCCATTCTTAGTCAAGGTCACCTACTCTAATAGTAACTATAACTCAACCCCTTGGAGAACTCTATCTCCTATTGTAATAGCAACCTCCCTTATGCTTCTTCAAATTGCAGACTCTCACTATAGATGATAACCCTCCACCGATTAAACCCTCTTGTCTTTCCACAAGACATAAAGAAAAGCAACCTTTCATCTTTCGAACGTATATTAGATAAGATTAACATTGGACCATTTCATATTCCTCTACCTGAATTATAAATTTCCATAGTCATTACACATTGTCTTCACATGAGCTATCCAACACTAAAACTTGACCTCCCTTAGTTTAATAACTTAAGGAGAAGAGTTAAATTTGGAGGTCTCAAGACTGGACAAAGCGTTCAACCGTCAACGACTCTACAACCCTAATTGCCCTTATATATAAAAAATAATAATAACTAACAAGTAAGACTTAAGGTGTACCTAGCCACTCTCTAGGTGTAGTCACTCGTAACAACCAGCTAGGCTTAACTCCAAGTCTCCTCGCATTTGGTCTTACAAACTCTAGTACACTCATTGACCTTACAAGATTCACAACTTGGGCCCAGATCACTTGTCATATCACTATAACAACTCACCTTATGCCTAGGTCTAGATTCAACAGTGCACAACACCTAGGGGTATCAATTCACTCTCAAGTAAGTAAGATCATATAAGCATATACTCCACATAGCAAGAAGCACGTAAGCATGTATGTGTTAAGCAGATAGGCACATGAGCACATTACTTACAAAAGACAAGCGTCAGTCAAACATTCAACTGGACATACAATAGAGACTGAATCCTTTCCTTTCAAGGTTCAAGACTAGAGATGTTCAAAGGCTATTCGTTATCACAAAGTAATTTACTCCACTATAAATAGACAAGGTATCCTAAATGCTTCTCCTATTTTCCCATAATCTACCAATCTATCCACTAACTTCGGTTTAGATCCTAGCAAGCACTAAGCCCCTCCAACAATAACACTCCCTTCAAAGTCTAACACCTACTTAAGAAAAACCCTTGAAGTAACTGATCTAAAAGAAAAATAGTTGAATTCTTTTAACTCAGAGACATAACACTTTACACCCTGTCATGCTATTGTGTCAAACTTTAGAAAGTCACTATTGACAACTCCTTTTCCCAACTTATTTGTAATCCAAACAGTTTCTTACTAAGACAGGACAACACACATCTTTAAAATATAAAGACACATTCACAATGAACTCCTTAGACAGCACGAGGTCATTAAGCATGCATACTCGTTATTATATTACTCTTTGTTCTTTTACAACTTCAATTTGCATATCAAAGTATTCCCATATACGAAAGCATGAATCAATGAGCAGGTACAATTTTTTTTGACTACGACATTGCATGATCTATCTAGATTCAGTCTTCTTTTTTTTTTTTATAGAAAAAGTGAATCTTTCCATTGTTTATCCTATTTTAAAGGGCATCTTTTCTAGATGTTCAATCATGAAGTCATGATGGCCAGTCACACTTCAGGTTGAATATCCAGAATTAAATTCTCAAAATCTTAGAAAAATGAGTTTCACACATATTACATACATCCACCTTTAGTAATCAAAACATCTCTCAACATAAATATAGTAAACGCACTATAGATTCCATCTCCATTACTCATGATAACACAAACAAGCACCAAGTTTATTTAGCATAAGACAAAGATGAACGCATAGAATACTCGTAAGAACGTAACAACCACAAAGTCTCATCACCTCACATCAACCACATTAAGACCTAACTTTCTACAAATACACGTGTTCACAGAACAAGTAGTTGAGTTAAAGGAAATGAGTGATCAACAACAACCAAAGCACCTACGAGGTCAAGCCTCCAACTCATAACATGGGTTGACAACAACACGTCATCCTATTCAAATGTAAACGCAATGTCACTTAGTATAATGAACGTCGATCACACAAGCACATATGATTTATGTAGAAAGTTGTGATCATGATATGTTGAACCCATGAGACAAAACGTCTCCCCACGGTCTCAAAGTATTCAAACCTAGACGCTTTGACACCAATTTGTCACGCCCTCGATTTCAACATAATTAAATAATACATTTTAATAAAAGTTCCTCGCGTATCATACATATTACCCAAAAGAGTTCCCACCTGTCTTAAATTACAAATCAAGTCCCCAAGATTAATGTAACATTCCTAAATTTTTGAATAAATAAAAAATTTGAAATATTAATTTCTAATTCAATAATTGACTAGGTTAATTAATCTAAATGCATGATTAGGTATATAATAATATTAGTCACAAGAGTAGCTAATAAAAACAAAAAACAAAAACAAAACAATGCTTAAATCACGTGTATATACATTATCTTTATACTTAGATATATACATATACGTATAGTAGTTATCTTTATTAATTCCCCCTTCATATGCATACATGGCCATATACATTATGGGATTCAAAGTCATCAGTAAAAGAAAATTCTAGGCTTTTGTTCTATTTCCTCTTGCATCCTCGGCACCCCACTCCCTCATCTCTTCCTTATATCTCTCTCTCTCTCTCTCTCTCTCTCTCTCTCTCTCTCTCTCACACACACACACACACACAATTCCCTCCCACACTCTATCACCTCCACACTTATCTCCCACACTCCTACTACCTCTACACTTGTACACTCTCTCTCTCACTTCTCTATACAAAACCCACATCTCTTATATTCCGAAAATTGATAGCCAAATCATTTTGGTAGCTGCATAATTGTGGAGAGAAACATCCACTGCTCAACTAAAGTCAGCCCCGAGTTTCCCCGCCACCGCCATTTTTTTCATTTTACCGAAATCGTCCACAAACTAGCAACCACTTTTTCGGCCGGATTTAAGGTAGGATAATTCCTTCCCTACTTTCCCCTAAGTATAATTTTACTCCTATGTGTTAGTTTAAATGCTTAGAAGGGACGAGAATCGGATTCCATGTCGAAATAAAAAGAATAAAGGCAGTACTCTGTTTTCTCTTTTTGTCTTCGTTACTGGATTGTTTTGAGACTAAATTGTTATTACACTATAACCCCTGGATTTTGTATGCATACAGATTTAACTCAAATGGTTTACAAGTTAACCTCAAACAGGGGTTTCACCCCACTGTATATATTTGTCTTGTTATGGTAGAACAAGCTTTGAATGATTGTAAATGTTACATAGATGACAACATTTTTTTTTTTTTATGTTCTGGAATGTATAGTTCTTAGCTAAATGTTAATTAAGTCCCTAAAAAAAAATATACGTACATGATTAGATTAGTTAGATTGAAGTTAATAATAGCAACAACAAACTGCATATATATATTTTTAACTACAAGTGAGAACTATACACTTATGATACGAAACTACTTCTTCATATAAAGGTAAGACTAAAATAAAATAAAAAGAAAAACTATTGGAGTAATGTTTATGATGAATACTTTAAGAAAAAATAAAAGGGTAGGAAACTTAGTTGAAACGATGTGAATAGATAAATGGAGAATCAATAACTGTTCTAAGCTAATATACAAAACTAGTTAATAGTAAAATGTGTAAACCAATTAGCCTTGAACTTAAGTATTTTGAAAATCTGTTAGGTTATACTTGGTTACTACGAAAAGTCAGTATAACAGAAACTAATTGCCTAAAGTCATTAGATTACACTTAGAAGCCTGGAAAGCTCATTTAACTACAGGTGGCATTTTATTATTACTAGAGATTACTAAAAACACTTTAGGGCCCCTACAAAAAAATTCGTTGATTATCATAAGTTAATATTATAACTGACTACTTGTTCGATAAAGAATTTTTAACAATCCGAAAGGCATTGACCCAATCCAAATCCCTTATGTGTTTAATTATTTGCACCTATCAAATATTATATTGTTGACTCATTGAAATGTATTGTGTTTGAGTTATTGTTGATTGTATCATGTTGTATGTGCTAGAATGGACCTAGATGCACTGGGTGGTTAGGAGTAGTGACTCATGTAGACGATATTAAGTAAAGGGAAAATGGTAAAGTGTTAGAAGTGTGAGTGTGTGGATTGTGATTTGAGCTATGGTGATGGCAAGTGTAACCAATTGGGCCCTGTGTTGAAATGGGTTACCTGCGGGGCCCAGTGTTGAGAAATGTTGTGACACTAACGTATGATACGTCATGGGAAGTTTCTCTTCAAGGAAGGGAATGGGTCCCATGAGACGGTTATAGTTAGTGAGACGTTAATGTATGATACGTCATGAGAAGTTTCTCTTTGGGGAAGAGAATGGGTCTCATGAGACGGTTATAGTTAGCGTGGGGTAGTGGATGTTCGACCCTAATGTACGATACGTCATGGTATGACTCAATCCTCCTGTTATGGTCTTAAGTGAGACATGCTAGGTACATAACTTAGGTTGGCTCACCTAGGAACCTGGTACAGGATAAGCAAGAAGAATGGTGGACCCATTAGAAGATTGTAGTTAGTGGATGTGGGAGGAAAGGATCTCGTGGAGATGATCCTTAGATTACATATAAGATAATGGATAGTAAGGAAAAAGACTATGTGTTATTGTTTTGTACCTTCTGTGTATTATGAATTATTATATTATTGATCTGGTAATTGTAAGGTAAGGGGTTAGTAGGGTTGAGATTATCTACTGAGTTTCAAAACTCATTATAGTGCCGTTGGGCTGGCGTTTCATGCCAGGTAATCAGGAGACCGACGAGCAGAATCCGCTGCAAGATGATCCATACCAGAGTGAGAACCTCCCAGCTGAGGAAGGGGAGTTTGTTGCCTTGGAGGCCATATCCTTAGAAGCTCTGTTAATTTGACGTATTTTTATTTAAATTTTTCATAAGTGTTATCACATTTGTCAAACTCTATTTCATTTTGTTGGTTTGTAAGACTATTAAGTCGGTTTGAATTTGGTATTTGAGGTTTCCGCTGCTAAACTCTATTTAATAAAATTTCATTTCTTATATATCAGTTTTATGAATTATTAAATCAGTTGAAAATGATTTAATTAACGTGTCCAAAAATCAGAGCGTTACAACTTGGTATCAGAGCTTTAGGTTCAAACCTTCGGCCTTGGGTAGACTGGGTAGTAGTAGGTTTCATGAGTATATGTATTTAATCGTATAGTAAATATACTGCCCTCTCATGCGCCAAATTATTATTGTCATATTTTTTTTAGTATGAAGATTATATCATTTAAACATTAAATTTTAAAATGTAGGATGCCGAGCTCTTCTTCTCCAGAACCATATGGTACGAGTTTCGATACTTATGGACGCTATACTCAGCGAGGACGTCATATCAAACCCTGGGATGAACGTGAACACCAACGGAGACTGAAATATATGGCAAGCCGAAAAAAGTATCAAATACGACATGAAGAAGGTGATCGAGGATTCCGCGGTTGTCGATGAAGGGAAACAGAAGCAATTGGTGCTCCACCACATAAGGAATCATATCCGGAAGTACGAGGAAGCATATCGTATTCTGAAGGATGATGTGAAGTACAACGAATTGAGGGTAGAGGTTTTGGCTCAGCCATATGTTTCCTACCGCCAAGCTTCACCCAAGAGCGTGACATCTCATTACTCCGGACCATCGGTACCACTCCCGGTCTACATTGACATATCGTCAGATTCGGAGGACGACAACCCAGAGGAACCACCATTCGATGAATAGAATAGGGTTGTCTTAGAGCCGGAGGGCAAGGAGTAAATAGTCTAGAACTATTGTGTAGTATGACATAGTAGTTTGACTTTATTGTTATTTATTATTATTATCATTTTTTTGTGGTATCATTTTCTTTTTCTCGTATGTTCATGGTACTCAGTTGTTTTGTTAGGACCCAATGTATTTTGTTTCATTATTATCAATAAAAATGACTTCGTCACATCAGTATTATTGCGTTCGTCACTATATTATGCTTTTTAAGTATAAAAATGGAAAACCCCCTGACTAAATAAATAAATAAATAAAAATTTTGTATATGGATGGTGGGAACACGAAATGGAGCCCAATCGAGAAATGATTAGAATGGACAAGGAGCACAACTAGACTTAGTGCAACTGATGCAAGCATTTGTTGTTGCTGCTGCCGCCAACCCTCAACAACCACCGCAACAACAACGTGGGCCATTAACCAGGAGTAGAGATCAACTTCTAGATGCATTTTGCAAACGTCGTCCTCCGATCTTTTATGGGGAAGCAAACTCTAGCGCTGCAGAAGCATGGATCAAACAAATCTCCAAGTACCTGGAAGTACTTAATGTGACTAATGCGGGCGATCGCATTGCCTTAGCAACATTTTAGATGCAAGGGGAAGCATATCATTGGTGGGATTTGATTAAGACCACTCATAATTTGACAACTATGACCTGGCAGATGTTCGAAAACCTTTTCCTCGAAAAATACTTTCCAGCACCTGTGAAACAAGCCATGGCTCAAGAATTTATGGACTTGAAGCACTGTTCCCTAACAGTAACCCAATATGCTGCCCGTTTTGAAGAACTGGCACGTCATGCCACTACCATAGTACCCACTGATGACGCAAAAACTAGGAAGTTTGAATGGGGTCTGTCCCGCTCTATTCATACTAGTGTGGTCTCTCATGAGTACCCCACTTATGCACAGGTAGTGAGATGTGCACTCAAGATGAAACGCGAGAACTTTGACTCGAAGTCAACATGGGAGGCGCAAAAGAAGAATGGCCCCTCGTCTGGAGGACCAATCCAAACAAACAACAATAGGACTTCCATAGCTCAAACACCCTATTACCAGAGCAACCCTCGCCCTCTGCAGCAAACCACTCAGACCTGAAAAAACTCCAACCCTAACCCAAATCAGAACCAAATATCACTTCAGGCAGGAAATCAATACTTGAATCGCAGGTGTTACAACTGCAACCAAGAAGGCCATTTTAGGAACAACTGCCCAAAGCTTGCTCGATCTGGAAATTTTGGGCAAGGGGGACAACAGCAATTTCAGGCTTGGCCGTTAGGGTTTGGGAACCAGAATCCGGTTAATCCGAACCAACAGAAGATTGGATGGAATCAGCAGCAATCTCGTCCTTTTCAGAACAATACAGGCGGACAAAACAAGCCAATGGGAGGCAGAGTCTTTGCTCTGCAAAAGCACTGAGCAAGATATTGAGGAGGAGTATGACCCGTCGGTGATACAAGGTAGTCTTATTCTATATAGCACTTGTGTTCAAGCATTATTTGATTCAGGAGCTTCACACTCCTTCATATCTTCTGCATGTGTCTCTGCTCTTGAACTAGAAACAAAACCTCTAGGGACGACAATGCATGTAACCTCACCATTAGGGGGTAAAATTTATGTGGGATTAATCTGTAAGGGGTGCGAATTAGAAGTATCCAACCTGAGATTAACTATCGACCTACGAGTAATTGACATGGCAGACTTTGATGTCATACTTGGAATGGACTGGCTAACTGCACATCGCGCTATCGTAGACTGCCATCGGAAGATGGTGACAGCATATTCACCAGACGATACGTGTTTCAAATTTAAGGGCGATAGACAAGACCCCTCCGCAACAACCCCACACCAATCGAGGTGGCATGATAAGCTTTCAGGGTGGCTTGCAAGCCTCAAGCTAGAGGAGACAGATCGTATGGAACTTGGTCTTCCTCACATTGTGTGCGAGTACAAAGACGTGTTTCCTGAGGAGTTACCTGGACTACCACCATGTCAAGACTTAGATTTCATGATCGAGTTGCAACCAGGCACTGCACCAATATCCATGGCACCATATAGAATGGCACCGGCGGAACTACAAGAGTTGAAGACCCAGTTACAAGAACTGATGGATAAGGGTTTTATCCGACCCAGTACATCACCATGGGGAGCCCCTGCTTTATTCGTCAAAAAGAAAGAGGGAACACTCAGACTCTGTATCGACTACTACCAACTCAATAGGGTCACAATCAAGAACCGTTATCCATTACCTAGAATTGATGACTTGTTTGATCAACTGAGAGGGTCAACTTGCTTCTCAAAGATCGATTCATGGTCTGGATACCATCCTCTGCGAGTTAGAGATAGTGACATACCCAAGACAGCTTTTCGAACCCGTTATGGCCACTATGAATTTGTCGTGATGCCATTTGGATTAACCAACGCTCCTACCGTTTTTAGGTGTCTGATGAACAAAATTTTCACACCATATTTGGACAAATTTGTGGTAGTGTTCATTGATGACATTCTTGTGTATTCGCCAACAGAGAAGGAACACGAAGAGCATTTGAGAATCGTACTGCAAGTACTTCGGGATAATCAATTGTTTGCAAAGGCCAGCAAGTGCGAATTTTGGATGAAAGAAGTCAAATTCCTGGGACACGTGATGTCTGAGAAAGGAATCTCTATTGATAACAGCAAAGTACAAGCTGTCATGGATGGGAAACGACCCTCAACAGTGTTTGAGATTAGAAGTTTCTTGGGAGTAGCTGGCTACTACAGAAGGTTTATTCAAAATTTCTCAATTTTGGGAAAGACAATGGCGCGACTAACCCAGAAAGGGGTTAAGTTCGAATGGAACGAAGCATATGAGAAATCGTTCCAAGAACTCAAGAAAAGATTAATCAGCGCTCCCATACTAATCATTCCCGAGCGGAACGTGGGATACGCAGTGTACTATGACTCTTCCAAAGATGGATTGGGAGCTGTGCTCATGCAAAATGGAAAGGTTATCGCTTATGGATCCCGACAACTGAGGCCGCATGAGAAGAATTATCCGACTCATGATTTGGAACTTGCAGCGGCAGTATTTGCCCTTAAGTCCTGGCGTTACTATCTGTACAGAGAACAGTTCGAGGTGTTCACTGATCACAAAAGTTTGAAGTATCTATTCACTCAGAAGGAGCTGAACATGAGGCAAAGGAGGTGGATGGAATACATAGAGGACTATAGTTTCACGTTATCTTATCACCCTGGGAAGGCCAATGTAGTTGCTGATGCTCTCAGTCGCAAAACTCGAGGATAGGTGGCAAGTATGGCTATCAAGGAATGGAAAATGATGGAAGCCATTAATGAGTTTAGACTTCAAACTACTGTAAGTGCAGAAGGAGCCTGCCTTTTTGCCTTGTTTGCCACACCCGTTTTAAATCGAGAAATTCTATTGGCCCAAACTTTTGATCAGGAGTGTGATTTCATCAGATACCAACTGTCAACTAGAAAAGCATTAGTCGGATGGGCAATTCACTCCTATAAGAGTCTCCGTTTCCAAGAACGAATTTTTGTACCTGACATTGGTACACTTTGAGAAGCCGTACTGAAAGAGTTTCACCATTTCAACTTTGCCGTACATCCAGAAAGTACAAAGATGTACCAAGATCTTCGTCGTCAGTACTGGTGGAGTGGAATCAAGAAGGATGTAGCAGCATATGTGTCCACATGTCTCACTTGTCATCAAGTTAAAGCTGAACACCAGAAACCTGGAGGAACAGTGCAACCTCTACCGCTACCTGGATGGAAGTGGGAGCACATCACTATGGACTTTGTCACAGGACTACCATGATCACCTAAATCCAACACTGCCATCTAGGTAATTGTGGACCGATTGACTAAGTCAGCACACTTCCTTCCGGTACGCATGACTGATACCATGGAGTCATTCAGCAGACTCTATATTCAAGAGATTGTACGGCTGCATGGGGTATCGGTATCAATCGTATCCGATCGTGACCCGCGCTTCACGTCAAATTTCTGGCAAAGTCTGCAGAAAGCATTGGGAACCGATCTTCATTTTAGTACAGCCTTTCACCCTCAAATAGACAGACAAACCAAAAGGATCACTACAAGAAAAATTCAATTCGGTGACGAATGAAAATCGTCACAAATTGCATGTTTTTCGTCACAAATAATATAGGTGACGAAAAAAAATTTGTCGACTAAAGGTTGTCGAGGATTCCTACCTGGTGACGAAATCTATTTTTCGTCACCTATAGTGCCTTTTGATGACGAAATATTTCGTCACCAAAAAGTGAATAATTTGTGACGAAATTTTTTTCCTCACTTATTGTGCTTTTTGACGACAAAAAAATTCGTGACCGATGGGTCACATTGGTGACGAAATTTTTTGTCACTAATATAAGAAATCGGTGACGAAATTTTTCGTTGCGAAAGATGTTTTCATATGGAAAAAGAAATCCATCTTTCTTATCTTTCTTGCTCCTGCTGGGTTTCGAACCCGAGTCCCTTGAGTTTTTCGCGCAAGCTCCAACCAACTGCACTACACACACTTTTCAGTAAATATTTGAAATATCTAATATATAACACATGTGTTTAACATGAAAATATATTTCGAATGTAATTTTGGACCTTTAAACATTAAAATTAGCAATTTTGATAAACATGAAAGTTGTAGGCAATTGAGTTATTGTTCAAACCCAATTTGAATTATCTCAATCGGAGATTTTAGTAAAGAGTTATGTCCGAAATACATTTAGTGACAAAGCGCAATTCATAAATTTCGTCATGAAAGATACCCATTTGACAACGAAATATATTTTTTGTCGCTGAAAGCGTTAAAATGGTGACGAAATTATTTTTCGTCACCAAAGTAAAGCATTTGGTGACGAAAAAAATATTTCGTTACTAAATTGCTCACATTTGGCGACGAAATATATTTTTTGTCACCAAATGATTATCTTTGGCGACAAAAAATAATTTTGTCACCTTTTTTAAGCTTTCGGCGACGAAAAATGTATTTTATCGCCAAATGGGTACCTTTAGTGACGAAAATATTTTTTTCGTCGCTAAACAGGCATAATTGGTGACGAAATTATTTCGTCACGAAAGTTATCAAAATAGTGACGAATTTATTTTTTCGTCGCCAAATATACTCATTTAGTGACAAAATTAAATTTCGTCGCCACTTTTTCGTCACTAATTTTCATTTTTCTTGTAGTGGATGATTCAGACCCTAGAGGATATGCTTCATGCCTGTACCTTGAACTTTAAGGGAAATTGGGAACGTCACTTACCGTTAGTCGAATTTGCCTACAACAACAGTTATCAAGCCAGCATTGAGATGGCTTCGTACGAAGCCCTATACGGACGACCCTGCTGATCCCCTATCTGTTGGACTGAGCTGGGAGAAGCAAGCCTATTGGGACCAGAACTGGTTAGAGAGACAACAGAAAAAGTTAGAATCATCCGCCAACGACTTTTGACCGCTCAGAGCTGTAACAGCCCTGAATTTTGGTCAATAAAAATTTTGTTAAATATTTGAATTTTATTTGAATTACTTATTTTCTCTTAAGTGGCTAATGATTTCTTGTTAATTTTCGTCGTAGTTAGATTTTGGTCATTGGTTAAACTCTCGACTAGAAACCCTACTTGACCAATTTAGATAGTTTCTAACCGACTACTTGGAGGAACCGAGCAACCAAACTCACCTAGTTACTAGATGAACCTTTTGGACCTTTTGTCTTTATCCATTGGTCCATAATGTTAGGGTAATTTTTGTCCATTGGACAATAAGCTTTTCATTATAATATTTGACTAAAGTACATGTAGTCTTTTCAAAATCTTATTTTAAATACAAAAGTACTTGTACTTCTTTTATCCATTGGTCCTTACCCGCAAGGGAAACTATTATCCATTGGGTAATAGCCCAACATGGTACAAAGTTCTATTTTTATAATCAAGATTTAGATTCCCATGTACTTTTATGCATTAAACTATTGGGGTGTATCTAAACCCTAGATTTCCTAGTACTTGTACTCTATTATAAACTAATGGGGAGAATCCTAGCCTTTTATTTAATTGAGGTACTTGGTACCACACTTATATTTAAATATAGGGCTTTTGTCACATGCTTTAAAGGACAACCTTTGATTATTTTAATATAAAAGTTTCCTTTTAACTTTTGTCCATTGGACAATAAAAGTTAGGGGATTTATTATCCATTGGGTAATAGGTCCATCTTTCAACCAAGTACATTGGTTTATTAAACTAGTCTTTTTCTTAAACCCCATGTGATGAAGTACATATATTTTAGTATTAAAGTACTAGTAGCCTTTAAAGCCTAAGATTCTCCTAAGTACTCTTTTATTATTTTATATTGGGGTTTTGTACCCAATTGGATTAGTTTAATGGGAGGTGTGATCTACCTAGATTACAAAGTACCTAGTATGATTTAAATAATGTCTTAGTACTCATGTGCCCATTTATTTGTTTATTGAGGAAATCTTAATCTTTTAAACTTCTTTGATCTTTTAGTACCAAAGTACCTATTGTTTATTGTTTTCTTGTACTTATATATATATATATATATATATAGTGTACTAAGAGAGAGAGAGAGGGAGAGGGAGAGAGAGAGAGAATTGCTGAGAGAGAGAGATAGGAGAGAGAGAGAGATTTTGTTGTACTACCTTGATCTTCCTTATCCTTTCAAATCCTTGGGAAATATTCTTCCTAGCCAAGAATCTAACCTCCTTTGTACCAAATCTTGTACCATTGTCTCCTTCTTTCCAAACAAATCTTCCATAATCATCCTTAGTACAAATCTTAGCCATGCAAGCCTAGGATTAGACTTTGACCTTCCATGAGTGCTTGACAAGTGTCAAAATTGTGAGCTATGGAGGGGGGGGGGGGGGGGGGGCATGAGAGGGGAGGGAGAGCCCAAGGTTTTGCCTATAAATAGCAAGCCATTCCAAGCATCCAACTCACACCATCACCTAGCAACTTGTCTCTCTAGAATTTCCTTTGTTCTTTCTGTGTTCTTCTTGTTCTTGAGTTCTTCTTGTGTTCTTCAAGAAACTCATCCTAGGCCGCCACTAAACCGCCACCCGACCACCCTTCGATCCATAAAGTAGAGTAGTGTTAGTCAAGAAGAAGTTTCGAGAGAAACCTTTCTCTTTCGAAGCTCCCGAAGGCATACCGTAGGAAGTTACTCTGCCCGATAGCCGACGTACTTTCCGTAGCCGCCCTACCGCCAAGAAGTAAGGTAGAGTCCCTTGTCCACTAACTCAACGTATAAGTAGAACCCCTTGCCCCTAACTCTACGTATAGAACCGTATGTTAGAAAGTAGATTATCCTTAACGGATTTCGAAAGATAGAACTTATCGTTTGTTTAGAAGTATTTGTATTTTGATCTTTAAGATGATTATGAGCATGCATATATGAATTGCTTGTATTACTTGTAGTGTGATAAAGCATAAGTGATTTCACTCTAAAGGCGTCCGTACATGTGGCGTTGTGCTTTGAATAAGCATAAGTGATACACTCCAAGGGCGTCCGTAAATGTGGCGTTATGCTATAAGTGGTGATTGAGCGTGATAAGTAATATAGAATTGGATGATCTTGTTAGAATGATTCATGCTTATTTTGTCCTACCGCGGAGTCTATGCATGATAACGTGACACGAGAACCGAGGAAGTAGAAACATGACACCTAGGGTGTGGTTAATGAAAGGAAATGTTTTTCGAGGAAGAAAATATTTTGAAACTACATAATGACCAGTTTTGTGTGGCATTATGTGTTTGTGTTGTGTGCCAATGGGAACCCGGGACGGCGGAACCATTGTGAGAATACTCGGGAGACCGGAACGGTGAAACCGAGGTTGGGTATGTGGCTTGGTTATCCGCGGTACGGAGCCAATGCAATTGTGTGCCAATGGGAACCCGGGACGGCGGAACCATTGTGAGGATACTCGGGAGATCGGAACGGCGGAACCGAGGTTGGGTGAGTTAAACGAACGATTTTTTTGAAATGTTTTGGAAACCGCAATGTGGCCGGACTTGCCCATTGTGTGGTGTGTGTTTTGTGTGCCAATGGGAACCCGGGACGGCGGAACCATTGTGAGGATACTCGGGAACCCGGAACGGCGGAACCAAGGTTGGGTGAGTTAAACGAATGATTTTTGAAATGTTTTGGAAACCGCAATGTGGCCGGACTTGCCCATTGTGTGGTGTGTGTTTGGTGTGCCAATGGGAACCCGGGACGGCGGAACCATTGTGAGGATACTCGGGAACCCGGAACGGCGGATGTAGAGACCCGTATTTTAGGGCCGTATTTTTTTTTTAAAGAAATATTAAAATTATCGAGTAATGGCGTAAATTGTGGAAATTTGAATAATGGCATGGTTACTTGATTGGGGTTAATGTGATATCATTATTTGTGAAAGGGAATAAGTGTTATTAGTGTGTGTGTGCATGTATACAAGCGTGGGTGGGTAGTATGGAATAATTTTTCCTCTTTCTTTTCTATGTCAGCCGACACACACATATCATCTATCCCTCTCTCTCTAACTCTATTCCGGCTCTCTCTCGCCTCATCCCTCCATCAACTTCTCTCCTATTTTCATCTTCTTAGAGTAAGATTCCGGACAAAATCCGAGAATTAAAGTTGTTCTACGGAGCACGAGCTTTCCGAATATCCAAGAAAAATCATGATCGGACCACGTGGGAGTTCGGTTGACTTGGTCAAAGGTTCGGGTTTTACTCAAAACCCATGAGGTAGGGATCTCTTACTCTTGTTATGCGTTTATACGGTGTTTATGTACCTAGATCGTGCTTTGTTTCGTTGTTTGAGGTTGTTTGTTCCATTTCCGAAATTCTGCAGAAATAGGGTCTTTGTTTTTGGGGTTTTACGCCTTCTTAAGCTCATGATTGAATTTTGGTTCCTTCGTATGAAATAGAGTAGACTTAGAGCCCATTCTAATGCCGCTGGAATCACTCGAAACCGTTGAGAATTGAATTTATGGTGATATCTAGAATACTGGTCTGCAATCTGTCTCGTTTTCTGGGTTTCAGCCCACTTCGAACGACCATAACTTCCTCGTCCGGTGTCCGTTTTATGCAAACTTTATATCGGTTCGAAGAACTCGAAGTCAGCTTTCATTCGCCACTTGAATCATCTTAAAACTCTTAGTACACAAAAAGTTATGATCGATTGAGTGGAGGTATGTCAATCTGTCAGGCAGATTCATGTAGCCTCGGTAAACCCCTGTTTAACCACCCTTGGAGTGCAGATTTGATAAGTGTTCCTTCGTGACTTTTAAGCTTCGTTCAATCGCACAACTATTGAGACTGGAATCACTCAAAAATATTAAGAACTCGATTTATAGTGATTTGTAGAAGATTGCCTTGTAATCTGAAAATCTGGGCAGCTCACTGAGCAGTGTTTTTCATTGATTAGCTATGGTTAAACGACCCTATTGGTTATGGGTCCTTGTAGGTTTTAAAGATTAGTAAGTTGGTGATAATTTGGCGTTGGAATCATTGAAAAATATTGAGTATGCAATTTTTAATGATGTTGTATAATCGTTTTAACTCGATAATGGATGTGAGATTGATTATGGATGGATTGTGCATAATGAAGGATGTTTATGGACCTATGATTCGAGTGTTACGGCTACGTGTGACATCGAACTTTGTATGCATCGTGGTGTGGCATGTCATAGCATATGGACAATGGATGGAGTCGTATCCAACTTCGGATGTCGACGAAGGTTACGGGGCCTAACACCGCCCGGAATTCACGTCAATATGGACGGAGCCCGGTTCACCTCATTGGTGGGACCTTGGCGAGGGTTACGGGACCCAACACCGCCCGGAATTCACGTCAATATGGACGGAGCCCGGTTCACCTCATTGATGGGACCTTGGCGAGGGTTACGGGACCCAACACCGCCCGGAATTCACGTCAATATGGACGGAGCCCGGTTCACCTCATTGATGGGACCTTGGCGAGGGTTACGGGACCCAACACCGCCCGGAATTCACGTCAATATGGACGGAGCCCGGTTCACCTTCTTGGTGGGACCTTGGCGAGGGTTACGGGACCCAACACCGCCCGGAATTCACGTCAATATGGACGGAGCCCGGTTCACCTCATTGGTGGGACCTTGGCGAGGGTTACGGGACCCAACACCGCCCGGAATTCACGTCAATATGGACGGAGCCCGGTTCACCTTCTTGGTGGGACCTTGGCGAGGGTTACGGGGCCCAACATTGCCCGGTGCATTGCTTTGCATCACATATCACGCATTGTTGATTGGTTGAGCTAGACTTATGACATGTGTTGCTTGAGAAATGAAAAGAGAGATGAAGTTGTTAATCTAAAGTTTGGCTTGTCGTTCGACTTTGAACTGTATCTTAGATTACTATCCTTACTCATTGAGCCTCTTGTTCGGTACAAATCAAGGAAACTAGTTCGTGTTGCATGGAGTGGCTAATATTTGAGAATTGAAAGATAAATTAATTATGTTCAAAAAGGAAATCCAATGATATGTTTGTGTTGTTCTGCTGATAGATATATTCATTGTCATTAGCATCTTGGGGTTCGTTGTACATATATAATGTTGCTCATCTACCACTGTTGGTGCATGATCATCACATATTCGTATAGATCGAGGCAAAATGGAGTAATTGCGTAGCGATGGACAAGTGACGGTTGAGGATAAGTTGTGGTCTAATTAGGATAATTCGAGTTGGTTTATGCTTCTAATTTGACGTATGAGCTATTAGGAATACCTTTATGAAATTATGATCCCCTGGTTGTAGTATGCTCGTTTGTGGTGGAAAACTCACGTTTCTTTGTGGTATCTCGTCGCATCACTCAGTCTAGGTGTATGATTCATCGCATTTTCATATAGCTTGCGTATAGATTTCCCTACTGGGCACGTGTATGCTCAAACCCTATCATTTTCAGGTACAAAAAAATTGGAAGTTGGCATGGCGTGCATATCGTGCTTATTGATCATGTCTTTCAAAGGTATAAAAGATGCGATTATTTGTATTTGATTCGAAAGGAGTATTTTTGGAAAGACATTTGTTAGAACTGTAATATTATTTTCTTCGGACATCGGTATTTCGATAACTTCGGGCCTCGAGCCAGGGATGTACTCATTGAATTTTATTTGAAAACAGTGAACAGAAAGGTCTTGTGGGGTATTATTTGTATTACAGTGAGGACTTTATTTATTAAAAGTATTTATTATTTATGTCGAAAATCGAGGGCGTGACAGCGGAACCGAGGTTGGGTGAGTTAAACGAATGATTTTTGAAATGTTTTGGAAACCCCAATGTGGCCGGACTTGCCCATTGTGGGAATGTGTGTGTGTGTTCCAATGGGAATCCGGGAAAAACGGAACCATTGTGAGGTTGTGTGCGTTCCCATGGGAAACCGGAGCAGCGGAACCATGGTGAGGTATGGCTTGGTTATCCGCGTTACGGAGCCAATGCAATGTGTGCCATTGGGAACCCGGGACGGTGGAACCATTGTGAGGATACTCGGGAACCCGGAACGGCGGAACCGAGGTTGGGTGTGTTAAACAAATGATTTTTTTTAAAGATGGATTGGTATGTGAAAATGTTGACACGGTCTACGATGTGAGTATTATATTGGTTATGCGTTATGTTATGCGGAATTTGTTAACCTTATTATGTAAATTAAGGGTTAGTGGGTATGGGTTACTCTATTGAGCTTTTGTAGCTCACGGTGTTACCTTTTTGGTGACCCTGACATATTATATTGGTGGCGACGCCGGTATAATGTGTCAGACCTTGTAGATGATCAAGATGAACAGTACACCTTGGAGGCTTTTGGAGCTGAGGAGCTGGCTAGGATGGAGGAGCAGGTGGAGCTGTAGTTAGGAACCCTAGAACCCTTTCCATTTGTGTAATTATTGAACTCTTGTGGGAGTTTTGTTGTAATAAGAGCTAGACTCTATTTTGAGGTTTTCAATGAAATTGTCTTTTTAACGTACCCAAAATTCGGGGCGTTACAAGAGCGACAGAAAAGCTACGCTGACAAGAGGACTAGACCACTGTCCTTTCAGGCTGGAGAGCATGTATTCGTTAAAATCAAGCCACGACGAGGAGTTATCCGATTTGGGAAGAAGGGAAAACTATCGCCCCGGTATATCGGACCATTTGAGATTTTGGAGAAGATTGGAGAGGTTGCCTACCGCCTAGCCCTGCCACCACAAATTGACAGAGTTCACAATGTTTTCCATGTGTCTATGCTTCACAAGTATATGTCTCACCCCTCTCACATACTCAACTGGGAGGAGGTCACACTTAACGAAGACACAACTTTCGATGAACCTGTCGAGATACAAGATTATAGTGAGAAGAATATCAGGGGTAAGACGATTAAACTCGTCAGGATCTTATGGCGACATCAGGGTATAGAGGAGTCAACTTGGGAGAGAGCAGATACTATGCGCACCAACTACCTGTATCTGTTTCCACCAGAAGGTATACTTTAATTTCGAGGACGAAATTATTTTTAGGGGATAGGTTGTAACATTCCTAAATTTTTGAATAAATAAAAATTTTGAAATATTAATTTCTAATTCAATAATTGACTAGGTTAATTAATCTAAATACATGATTAGGTATATAATAATATTAGTCACAAGAGTAGATAATAATAATAAAAAAAAACAAAACTGTGCTTAAATCACGTGTACATACATTATCTTTATACTTAGATAAATACATATATGTATAGTAGTTATCTTTATTAATTCCCCATTCATATGCATACATGGCCATATACATTATGGGATTCAAAGTCATCAGTAAAAGAAAATTCTAGGCTTTTGTTCTATTTCCTCTTGCATCCTCGGCACCCCACTCCCTCATCTCTCTCTTCTTTCTCTCTCTCTCTCTCTCTCTCTCTCTCTCTCACAATTCCCTCCCACACTCCATCACCTCCACACTTATCTTCCAGACTCCTACTACCTCTACACTTGTACACTCTCTCTCTCACTTCTCTATACAAAACCCACATCTATTATATTCCAAAAATTGATAGCCAAATCATTTTGGTAGCTGCATAATTGTGGAGAGAAACATCCACCGCTCGACTAAAGTCAGCCCCGAGTTTCCCTGCCACCGCCATTTTTTTCATTTTACCGAAATCGTCCGCAAACTAGCAACCGCTTTTTCGGCCGGATTTAAGGTAGGATAATCCCTTCCCTACTTTCCCCTAAGTATAATTTTAATCCTATGTGTTAGTTTAAATGCTTAGAAGGGACGAGAATCGGATTCCATGTCGAAATAAAAAGAATAAAGGCAGTACTCTGTTTTCCGTTTCTGTCTTCGTTACTGGATTGTTTTGAAACTAAATTGTTATTACACTATAACCCCTGGATTTTGTATGCTTACAAATTTAACCCAAATGGTTTACAAGTTAACCTCAAACAGGGGTTTCACCCCACTGTATATATTTGTCTTGTTATGGTAGAACAAGCTTTGAAAGATTGTAAATGTTACATAGATGACAACATTTTTTATTTTTTTTTATGTTCTGGAATGTATAGTTGTTAGCTAAATGTTAATTAAGTCCCTAAAAAAAAATATACGTACACGATTAGATTAGTTAGATTGAAGTTAATAATAGCAACAACTAACTACATATATATATATTTTTAACTACAAGTGAGAACTATACACTTATGATACGAAACTACTTCTTCAAATAAAGGTAAGACTAAAATAAAATAAAAAGAAAAACTATTGGAGTAATGTTTATGATAAATACTTTAAAAAAATATATAAAAGGGTAGGAAACTTAGTTGAAACGATGCAAATAAATAAATGGAGAATCAATAATTGTTCTAAGCTAATATACAAAACTAGTTAATAGTAAAATGTGTAAACCGATTAGCCTTGAACTTGAGTATTTTGAAAATCTCTTAGGTTATACTTGGTTACAACGAAAAGTCAGTACAACATAAACTAATTGCCTAAAGTCATTATATTACACTTAGAAGCCTTGAAAGCTCATTTAACTACATGTGGCATTTTATTGTTACTAGAGATTACTAAAAACACTTTAGGCCCCTACAAAAAAATTCGTTGATTATCATAAGTTAATATTATAACTGACTACTTGTTCGATAAAGAATTTTTAACAATCCGAAAGGCATTGACCCAATCCAAATCCCTTATGTGTTTAATTATTTGCACCTCTCAAATATTATATTGTTGACTCGTTGAAATGTACTGTGTTTGAGTTATTGTTGATTGAATCATGTTGTATGTGCTAGAATGGACCTAGAAGCACTGGGTGGTTACGAGTAGTGACTCATGTAGACGATATTAAGTAAAGGGAAAATGGTAAAGTGTTGGAAGTGTGAGTGTGTGGATTGTTATTTGAGCCATGGTGATGGCAAGTGTAACCAATGGGGCCCTGTGTTGAAATGGGTTACCTGCGGGGCCCAGTGTTGAGAAATGTTGTGATACTAACATATGATATGTCATGGGAAGTTTCTCTTCAAGAAAGGGAATGGGTCCCATGAGATGGTTATAGTTAGTGAGACGTTAATGTATGATACGTCATGGGAAGTTTCTCTTTGGGGAAGAGAATGGGTCCCATGAGACGGTTATAGTTAGCGTGGGGTAGTGGATGTTCGACCCTAATGTACGATATGTCATGGTATGACTCAATCCTCCTGTTATGGTCTTAAGTGAGACATGCTAGGTACATAACTTAGGTGCGCTCACCTAGGACCCTGGTACAGGATAAGCAAGATGAAGGGTGGACTAATGAGACGATTGTAGTCAGTGGATGTGGGAGGAAAGGATCTCGTGGAGAGGATCCTTAGATTACATGTAAGATAATGGATAGGAAGGAAAAAGACTATGTGTTATTGTTTTGTACCTTCTGTGTATTATGAATTATTATATTGTTGATCTGGTAATTTTAAGGTAAGGGGTTAGTAGGATTGAGATTATCTACTGAGTTTCAAAACTCATTATAGTGCCGTTGGGCTGGCATTTCATGCCAGGTAATCAGGAGACCGAATAGCAGAATCTGCTGTAAGATGATCCGTACCAGAGTGAGGACCTCCCAGCTGAGGAAGGGGAGTTTGTTGAGCCTTGGAGGCCATACCCTTAGAAGCTCTGTTAATTTGACGTATTTTTATTTAAATTTTTCATAAGTGTTATCACATTTGTCAAACTCTATTTCATTTTGTTTGTTTGTAAGACTATTAAGTAGGTTTGAATTTGGTATTTGAGATTTCTACTGCTAAACTCTATTTAATAAAATTTCATTTCTTATATATCAGTTTTATGAATTATTAAATCAGTTGAAAATGATTTAATTAACGTGTTCGAAAATCGGGGCGTTACAATTAAAGTCTTACAACTTAGGCACTTCGGCCCTAAATATACTGAAATACAAGTACAAACCTGTTTAGAGTATTTCAAACATTTAGTCAAAAGAATTGAAATGATAAGTTACAAATACATCTCAGCCAAATTAATGTTAATAGAAGATGCTTAAATAACTACGTGAGGTTAGCTTCCAAAAAGTCTTTCATACCCAAACTGTAACGCCCCTGAATTTTGGTCAGTAAAAATTTCGTTAAATATTTGAATTTTATTTGAATTACTTATTTTCTCTTGAATGGCTATATGATTTCTTGTTATTTTCCGTCGTAGTTAGATTTTGGTCATTGGTTAACTCTCGACTAGAAACCCTACTTGATCAATTTAGTTAGTTTCTAACCAACTAGTTGGAGAAACCGAGCAACCAACTCACCTACTTACTAGATGAACCTTTTGGACCTTTCGAACCTTTTGCCTTTACCAATTGGTCCATAATGGTTAGGGTAATTTTTGTCTATTGGACAATAAGCTTTTCATTATAATATTTGACTAAAAGTACATGTAGTCTTTTAAGAAATCTTATTTTAAGTATAAAAGTACTTGTACTTCTTTTGCCCATTGGTCCATAGTTGCTAGGGTAATCTTTGTCCATTGGACAATAGGCCTCTTATTAAAATATTTTGGTAAGTACAAGATATAATATTTTAATGGTTTATAAAAACATGTGCAAGTATAAATATGCATTGTTTATTGGGGATTCTCCCACCCCTCCATTGTCCATTGGTTATTAACCGCTAGGAAAATTATTATCCATTGGGTAATCGCACTAATCTTCCAACATGGTACAAAGTTTTATTTTTATAATCAAGATTTGGATTCCCATGTACTTTTATGCATTAAAATATTGGGATATATCTAAACCCTAAATTTCCTAGTACTTTGTTGATTAATTTAATTGTAGTACTTTATTATTATCTTAATGGGAAGAATCCTAGCCTTTTATTTAATTGGGGTACTTGGTACCACACCTATATTTAAATATAGGGCTTTTGTTCACATGCTTTAAAGGACTTTGATTATTTTAATATAAAAGTTCCCTAGTTACTATTGTCCATTGGACAATAAAAGTTAAGGAATTTACTATCCATTGGGTAATAGAATTATTCTTTCAACTAGTACTAGGGTTTATTAAACTAGTCTTTTTCCTTATTGCCCATGTGATGTTGTACCTTTATTTTATTAAGTATGTACTTTTGACTTAAGACCTAAGTTTTCCTAAGTACAAGGATCCTATTAAATATTCATAGGTTGATTTCCCATGTACTCTTAAGCATTAGAATAAGCGGGTAAATCTATACCCTAGATTATTTTAGTACCCTAGTCAATAGATTAGTCCTAGTACTTTATTATATTCTAATGGGAAAATCTTAGGCTATATATTCTTGGTACCTAGGTGTATATAGGCATGTGTACATATATACAATATTATATATGGGTATAGATTTCCTAGAGTACACTATTTATTAGTTTAATGGGAACATGTGTTTAATTGGATTTGTTTAATGGGATATTTGATTTGGAAAAATCTAGTACTTGTACTTCTATCATTATATATGTATATATATGTAGTGTACTGAGAGAGAGAGAGAGAGAGAGAGAGAGAGAGAGAGAGAGAGAGAGAGAGAGAGGGAGATTGCCGAGAGGGGAGAGAGAGAGAGAGTGAGAATCGGCCAAGAGAGAGAGAGGGAGAGAGAGAGAGAGAAAAAGAAGAGAAAGAAGGTGGTACCTTGGCTTGATCTTCCCTTGTACTTAAAATCCTTGGTGTATCTTCCTTCCTAGCCAAAAATCTATCATCTCATAGTCCTTTTATGGTTGTTTAACACCAAATCTTGTACAAACTATCCATCTCTCCATCAAATCTTCCATAATCCAATCCTTGGTACAAACTAGCCATGCAAACCTAGGATTTAGACCTTGATCTTTCAAAGATTGCTTGACAAGTGTCAAAATTGAGAGAATGAGAGAGAGGGGGGACCGGCCTTGAAGAGAGGAGAGAGAGCCAAGGTTTTGCCTATAAATAGCAAGCCATTCCAAGCATTTCAACTCACACCTTCACTTCTTGCTCTCACTTCTCTCTAGAAACCATTTCTGTTTTTTCCAGGCAGCCTACTACCCTTCGTAAATCCTCAGTTTTCTCCTGCTTAGGCTAGTTTTTAGAACCAACTCCCTTCGGGAAAGTTGTAGAGCACTTCGAGACCTTCAAGTTAGACCCAAGAACCACCCCGATCGGTGAAGAAATGACAAAGATATTGTCATCCTTGAGTAAAAATCTCGGATTTCCATATCCAGACAGCTTACTGTCCCTTCTTTTATCCCCATTTTTCTCCTACCTAAAGTAGTTTCTAGGATCAACTTCCTTCACAAAAGTTGTAGAGCGCTTCTAGAGCTTCAATTTCCACCCAAGAACAATCATATTCGGCCAAACATTGACCGAGTTACGGCCATCCAAAGTTCGGTCCAGATTTGCGAGTTTCACCACCCGTAGAATCTTCCAACTAGCTTATTCGGCCCCGACTAGTTTCGGATCAAGGTAGATTCTTCTTACCCCTAACTCTAAGTTTATCCTTACTCACTTACTTACTTATTCCAAGTAAAACGTATGTTGTTTGATCTTTAAGAAAGAACGATTTTCAAAAGTTAAAACGTTACCATGTGAATCGAAGTATTCGTATTCTGATATTTCAAGGAGTATAAGCTTGCATACATAAATCGATTGTGTTACTTGTGATATATTATAGAGTTGGATGATCTTGTTAGATTACAATGAATGATTTATGCTTACTTTGTCCTACCGCGGAGTCTTTGCATGTAAACGAGACACGAGAACCGAGGAAGTAGAAACATGACACCTAGGGTGTGGTTAATAAAGGGAAATGTTTTCCGAGGAAGGAAATATTTTGAAACTACATTATGACTGGTTTTGGTTGCATAATGTGAGTTGTGTGTGTGCGTGTGTAAAAGAAACATTTGAAAAGGGTGAAAAGTTTTGAAATCCGCAATATGGCCGGACTTGCCCATTGTGTGAGGTGTGTGTGTGTTCCAATGGAATCCGGGAAAAGCGGAACCATTGTGAGGTTGTGTGTGTTCCAATGGGAATCCGGGAAAAGCGGAACCATTGTGAGGTTGTGTGTGTTCCAATGGGAATCCGGGAAATGCGGAACCATTGTGAAGTTGTGTGTGTTCCAATGGAGATCCGGAAAAGTGGAACCATTGTGAGGTTGTGTGTGTTCCAATGGAGATCCGAAAAAGTGGAACCATTGTGAGGTTGTGTGCGTTCCCATGGGAACCCGGAGCGGCGGAACCATGGTGAGGTATGGCTTGGTTATCCGCGGAGAGGAGCCAATGCAAGATTTTGTGTGCCAATGGGAACCCGGAGCGGCAGAACCATTGTGAGGATACTCGGGAACCCGGAACAGCGGAACCGAGGTTGGGTGTGTTAAACAAATGGTTTTTGAAAGGTTGATTTGTAAATGAAAATGTTGACACGGTCTACGACGAGTCGCGTAGGAGAAACACGGAAAATCTTGGACACCAACGATAGTTGATTAACAAATGTGGATGTGTGATTGTTATTGTATATGATCTTCTGTTTATAAGTTTAAGGTTGGTGGGTAAGATTTCCTATTGAGCGTTGTAGCTCACGGTGTTACCCTTTTGGTGACCCTGACATATTATATTGGTGGTGACGCCGGTATAATGTGTCAGACCTCATAGATGAACAAGGTGAGATGTACACCTTGGAGGCCTTTGGAGCCGAAGAGCTAGCCCGGATGGAGGAACAAGCGGAGCAGTAGTTAGGAACCTTAGTTCCCTCTCGTTTGTAATAAAAGTACTTCTTTTAAGTTTTGTTGTAATAACGAGCCAGACTCCATTTGGTTTTATCAATAAAATGTTTATTTAACGTACCCAAAATTCGGGGCGTTACACAAACACACATTGCATGCGAGCTATTGTCCAGCGTTTAGTCCTGAAAAAAATGATTAGGTTGAGCTACACTAGCCCAGTAGGAAAATCTTTACCAATTCTATGTATAAATATGAAGCCAAGTGCAAAATGAGATGACAAGGAGAAGTAGTTCTGTAACAACTCCGATTTTTCATTCAATAAAAATCTCGTTGTTATTCGAAATTTCTTAATTTCTTTTAATTGCTCGATGGTTTTCTTATTTGATTCCTAGTAGTTTGTATTCAAGCAATTGAACGCCTTATCACCGTATTCCTCGACTAGAAACCCTAATTGCCATGCCTAGTCGATTTTCAACCAACTAGTTGGTATAACCAAACTAGTTAACCATTTAGTTACCTTTCAACCATTAACCATTGGACAATAACCGTTAGGGTAATCTTTACCCATTGGACAATAGCTTTTCCAAATATTATATCTTGATAAGTACATAGATATATACACATGTGTATTTGCCTCATGCAAAAGGACATGTAGTCTTTTTATAAGACTTAAATTATTATTTAGGGTACTCGTCCTTTATTACCCATTGGTTATTAACCATTAGGGGATTTATTATCCATTGGTCAATAGGTTAGTCTTACCAACTAAGTACTAGTCCTATTAAACTAATCTTTTATTAAGATTCCCGAGAGTACAAAGTACACTATTATATTAATTAAGTACTAGTACCTTTTGTATTAATTTTATGGGAAAATCTTGACCTTAAAGGACTACTTTGATCTTTTGTACAAAAGTACTTATTATTTTATTTGTATTCTTGCACATTGTAATATATATACATATATATATGCTAGTACATGAGAAAGAGAGAGAGGAGAGAGATAGAGAGGTTGTGAGAGAGAGAGAGGAGAGATGAGCCGAGAGGGAAAGAGAGGGAGAGAGAGAGAGGAGGAGAAAGAAGAGGGATGTGATGTATACCTTGACATTGATCTTCCTTGTACTTCAAATCTTGGGTGATTACTCTTCCTAGCCAAATCTTAACTCCATTGTCCTCCTTTGTACATCTTTCAATTGTTTAACACAAGAATCTTGTACCATTGTCTCCTTTCCTTCCAACAAATCTTCCAAAATCCCATCCAAGGTACTAAACTAGCCATGCAAGCCTAAAACTAGGTGGTTAGTGTGCAAGCAAGCCTTAACTTCACCCATCAACCTATCAATCCACCATGACAAGTGAAAGAAAAGTGAGAGAGAGAGAGATTCGGCTAGAGAGAGAGAGAGAGGGGAGTCTTGGCCTATAAATAGAAGCCATTCCAAGCTTCAAACTCACACCTTCAAGCTTTGCTCTTCCTTCTCTCTAGAAATTTTAAGTGTTCTTGCTTCCAAAGTTCTAGTTTTCTTGAGTTCTTGAGCAAAACCACCAAACCACCTCTTAAAACCACCCATAGATCTCTAAAGTAGTCCACATTAGTTAGTAAAGTTGTTTCTAGGAAAAGAAAGTGCATCTCTTTTCCTTTCGAAGCAAATCGACGCCGTTACGCCGCCGAATTCCAAAACCGACGACCAAATCTCCGTAGCCGACCACCGCCAAGAAGAACGGTAGTTATCCTTATCTACTATCCCAAGTATAAAGTAGTTGTGTACCCTAACTCTAAATATAAGTTCATTAGGAAGTAACTTTGATCATTTATTTAAAGTAGATAAGGTTATCTTTTGTTGGGAACGTATGAAATGCATGATGTTCGTTATTGATGATTCAAGCATGTTAAGTAGTTTAGAGTTGGATGATCTTGATGGTTTCATTTTGAGTTTCGATAAATGCTTGTTTATGTGAAAAGTCCTACCGCGGAGTCAATGCATGAAAATGAGACATGGAAATCGAGAAAATAGAAACATGACACCTAGGGTGTGGTTTATGAAAAGACGTGTTTTGAAAAAGGTGAAATGTTTTGGAAACCGCAATGTGGCCGGACGTGGTAGCCCATTGTGTGGTGTGTGTTTTGTGTGCCAATGGGAACCCGGGACGGCGGAACCATTGTGAGGATACTCAGGAGACCGGAACGGCGGAACTGAGGCTGGGTGTGTGCTTGGTTATCCGCGGAGAGGAGCCAATGCAATGTGTGCCAATGGGAACCCGGGACGGCGGAACCATTGTTGTCACGCCCTCGATTTTCAGCATGAAGAATAATAATTTTTAAATATTTAAAATCCTCGCAATAATAGAAATAATACCCCAAAAGATATTCAACTCTCAAATTTAGATAAACCTGCTTAATAGTTACAACATTCAAAAAAATAAACGGTAAAGTGCAATACGGTTTCTTTTACAATGATAAAACTACTCTTGAAAATAGCTTTTGACCGCGATGTCCGCATGCACTCCAAACATTCCATGCCTGCCCTTATGTTGTACCTGAAATGATAATAGGTTTGAGCAAACACGCGCCCAGTAGAGATCTCTATGCTCAAACTATATGGAGATGTGATGAATCATGCACCATGAATGAGTGAGTATAGATAGACACGCCCAAAGCATGAACGATTACCAACGAGCTGCATGCTTTGATAAAAGGATTCTAAGCTTCACCGGAACATCACTAACCGTTTACTCCTCAGACTAGATACATCAATGAATCCACGCCAACCCACCTTAGTCTACAACCAATTTTAAATCATTTTATTACTCTTCGTACGATACTACAATCTTCCTCGTGTCTACAGTCATCATTGTCAAATCCCTTCATTACAAAATCTTTCCTTTTAATCAGATATTTTCCATCAATAATCACTAAGGTCACCTCGAGTCTAGTTCCCTCGAGCGTAGGGTCACCCCGAGTCTATTCCCTCAATAACAATAATCAGTGGGGTCACCTCGGGTCTAGTTCCCTCGAGCGCAGGGTCACCCCGAGTCTATTCCCTCAATAATAATAATCAGTGGGATCACCTCGGGTCTAGTTCCCTCGAGCGCAGGGTCACCCCGAGTCTATTCCCTCAATAATGACCACTTGGATCACTTCTCACACTTTTTATAATCGTCATCGTTTCATAATCAATTTCATCATCACTCCATCGATTGTACCACGAAACTTCGATTAACCATTACGTAATTCCACAAATATACATGTTCATGCCTTTTCATTAGTTTACAAATTCGCATCCTACATAATGTACTAAGCCCATATATATATATATATATATATATATATATATATATATATATATATATATATAATCCTACCATACTCTATCCATTTGTTATCCACATTCATTCCACTTCTCTTTCACAAACATCAAATCATTCAATCAAATACATAAGCCATTTAATCAGTCACATGGCATTACGAGGCCAACAATCTACCGTATCGCATATAAGGAATTACATATCTCAAAGAAACCTACCAACCCATAGTAGCTATAAGACATACGACCCGCCTATATTGACACTTAAACCTTAAATGACGAACGCCATTGAGAGCTAATAGCTCAACGAATCAAGAGGACAAGAGGTCCTATCATACATGCTCACGTCTACCCATAATACTCACAACAGAACCTCAGATAGCCTACGATACTCTAAACTAGGTTTAGGGTACATTTCCCATCTACAACAAACCTAAGATGACACTTAACGATTGTTTAGAGAGTGGAAATGATCAACGAACCATCAAAGGATGAGTAACCAAGCTTAGAGATGGTTTAAAGGTGTTTTAGAGGTATTAGAAGTGATCGGACGTCAAAAAGATGGAGTTGGAACAAAGCTGAAAAACTGTCACTAAGCCAAAGGTATCGATACCTAGACAAATGGTATCGATACCATTTGACCAAGAAACTTTCCAGACGCAAGGGTATCGATACCTAAGACAAATGGTATCGATAATATATGATTTTCTGGACTTTGAAATACAAAGGTATCGATACCTGAGCAAATGGTATCGATAACAAACCAGTTCGAGCAGGTTTTTTGCAGATTTTTGAAACTATTCCCGACAATCAAACCAACAATTTCAAGCACGATCAAAGCACACATTCAACTCATAGGCATATAGGAAGAGCTAGAAATCCCTACCTCGAAGTTGGAGAGCAAACACGTAAAGAGATCGGGCCACGCGAACCCTTGAACTCAAACTTTAAAATACGCCCACAATACTCCTCTCCGAGCCGAACCAGACAAGCTACAAGCTCAATAGCGTGTGAGTAATGTGGAATGGGGGTTGGTTTGAGTGGGTTTTGGTTTGGAGCAAGAGAGAGAGAGAGAGAGAGAGAGAGAGAGAGAGAGAGAGAGAGAGAGAGAGAGGAGAAGCCGAGAGGGAGAGGGAGGCGGACGGGAGGAAGAGAGAGAGGGGATGATTTCTATCCTCTACACACACACTCCATATACATACTAACATATACACTAATCACACTTGCACTCCTTCAATTTCCAATTCCTTCATTCAAACCCTAAATCATATAAACACATATTTCACAGTTTCCTTGTTTACGATATCGAATATACCTTTTAATAATTTTCAAAAATTATGGGTCTCTACAATTGTGAGGATACTTGGGAACCCGGAACGGCGGAACCAAGGTTGGGTGTGTTAAAAACGAGTATTGAAATAATGAATGGGTTATGATATGAGGGAAACGAGAAACGACTTACAAAATGTCGCATAGGAGAAACTCATAACTCTTGAACACCAACGTTGATTGAATCTCGAATGCGGATATGTCATTGTTAACTATTTTGGCTAGATTAGTATGTTATGTGGAAATTGTTGACTTTATGATATATTGTTTGTAAGTTAAGGGTTAGAGGGTTCGGATTATTCTATTGAGCGTTGTAGCTCATGGTGTTGCCTTTTTTGGTGACCCTGACCTATTATATTGGTGGCGACGCCGGTATAATATGTCAGACCTCATAGACGAACAGGGTGAACTTTACACCTTGGAGGCCTTTGGAGCCGAAGAGCTAGCCCGGATGGAGGAAGAAGCGGAGCAGTAGTTAGGAACCCTAGTTCCCTCCTTGTTTGTTTTAAAGTACTCTTGTAAGACTTTGAGATGTAATAATGAGCCAAACTCTTAGACTCTATTTCAGTTTTCAATAAAAATTGTCTTTTTAACGTACCCAAAATTCGGGGCGTTACAACTTGGTATCAGAGCTTTAGGTTCAAAACCTCGGCCATGGGTAGAATGGGTAGAACCATGAGATAGTTTGACTGTTGCCCAAACGTGAATTGAGTTTAAGTTTACCGTCCCAAATTGGGTGGAATTCTGTCAAAACAATCTTCGGATTGAAGCAAGGCACGGAATTGGCAGTACGGCCGAGCTGGGAATTCCCGAACAATTGGATGATGACTTAAATCGAGAATCGAATGTGGAATGTAGAAACCTAAAAAGTTTTCTCTAAAGTTTTACTAAAACTTCCTTTCAAAACTTGACTAATAGAATTCTTTCCTTGTAGATGAATCACTTGAGCTCCTACCAAGTCAACCTGCTAGTCGAAGCACACCATCTTACAAGTACCTTAAGGTCAATGACGAACCAACTTATAGGAGATCCTGACTTTCCATATGCTTTTCCCTACACCAATGACTACTATCGAGAACATGGCACTATCATACTTCCCGAGGAAGAGGATGATGCCGAAGCAGCACCCGTCCTAGTCCAAATAGCACCTCCCAACGATGTGGAATTCTTAATTGAGGGAAATGGAGAGGACGATGCGGGAGCAGCCCTCGCCCAAATTCCAATGATCCCACCCATCAACATGATTGTGGGAGAACCCGAAGAGGATCCCGAGGAAGATCCCGAGGAAGAAGAACCTATGGAAGAACCTGAAGAGGACCCTGAAGAGTTCAACAACGAAGCAGATTGGCAGCACTTGATGCAAGGACCAGATCTCGATGCGCCGTCCGACGACGAAGACTTAGAGAATTGGGAAGATGAGGATGGAGAGTCTGACGGGGAGGAAATGGCATTCCTAGGAGCGGAGCCCGAAGTCATGGATATAATTGCTGACTCCGGAGAAGTGCCACCACCACCTTTCGAGACCGATATAGGCGCTTATCGGGTGGAATTTCCTAGTATTTTCTAGAATAGTTAGGAAGGCTTAAGTAGTAGTTGGACCCTTTTGATGTAATCAATTCTAGTAGGAAGTTGTGGCTAGTAAGCCTTCTATGTTGTACTTGTTTATTAAGTAATGAAAGACTTGTGTTTTCTATTAGACTTGATCACGTTTATGTATGTGCGTGCAATTTCCTCCTACCATCTTAAGTCTAATATATAACTTTCCTTATTGTAGATATGGATTGCCGTATCACCGTAGCAGACCTGCTATACTACAAGACCTTGCTAGCACCTGAGAGCCCCATTTCCATCCCACACTTGGGAGTCCGCGACCCCGAGACCAGTGAACAGTTATACGAGATAGTTGTGATGACACCCTTCACCAGTGAAGAGCAGTACTTGACACTCGACCCTCAGGAACCACTGTTTAGAGAGTTAGCCGAGGAGATTCGCCGAAAGGGAGAGCGTTAGCTCGAGATAAGAGAGAAGGAGTGGATGGAGCAGCTGAGAGAGTTATTCAGACTCATTCTACCTCGTCAATAGAATAGTAGTATTAGAATAAGATTCTGATAGCTTGAGTTGCCCTTGAAGCACTAAGGCTAGAAGGACCATGTAGTAGGATCGTCTCAACTTGTATTAGGAATCTTATTTTCAGTCTACTTGATTTATAGTAGAACTCTATGCTTATAATTGTAATTTCTTCCTTATCTATGAAAAACTTGCTTTCATTTAATAATACTGTTGCATATTATTTGATAAATGGCGTTTACAAAAGGAAAATTTGTAAGTAGACTAAACCGCCCCCTTACAATTTTTACTCGTAGATGGTGAGCCGACGCAGTGGACTAGGATACGAGAATGGTGAATCCTCTAACACTAACACCGACCTAGCTCAAGTCATGCAAGCACTTGTAACTGCCTTGAACGCTAACCGCCATAACCAGAATCGCGACGATGGACCAATGACCTGAACCCGGGCAATGAATGAATTTTGCAAGCGTCGACCCCCGACCTTCAACGGAGATCCTAACCCTACTATGGCTGAAGCCTGGCTGAAAGAAACCAAGGTGATCCTGGACACCTTAGAGATCACCCGGAACGGAGACCATGTGGCCTTAGCCACTTACCAGCTGAAGGGAGAAGCCCGCTACTGGTGGGAGTTAATGGAGGCCGCCCATGCCATAGCCACCATGACATTTGCCGAGTTTGAAACCCTATTCCTCGACAAATACTTCCCTACACCCGTTCGCCTAGCTAAGGAGCAGGAATTTATGAACCTGAAACAAGGGACGATGACTGTGACCCAGTACGCGGCCAAATTTGAAGAGCTATCCCGTTACGCCCCAACCGCTGTGGCAACCGAAGACAGGAAGGCAAGAAGGTTCGAGTGGGGGCTGACTACCGCTCGAAGGGCCGTAGTGGCACAAGCCTTTACCACCTATAATGGTGTGGTTCAGTGTGCTCTCCGCCTAGAAAGCGAGGAGATTGACTTCAAAACTCGATGGAGGAAGGCAACGGGCAACACTGGCGGGCCGATCCGAACCCAGCCATCCAACAACAACCGCGGACCCTACCCGACCAAGCCTTTCACCCCAGCGCAAAACAACCAACCCTGGAGGACTACTGCATCCCGGCATGGTGAACCACAGAGGGGCAGCCAGAACAGAGCAACGGTCCAGTGCTTCAACTGTCAGGCTATGGGTCACTACAAGCGTGAGTGCCCCCAGCCCCAGAAAGAGAGGAATGGGAGCTTTGGGAATCAGAAGACTCAACAGCCCGGGCAGGCCAGCTTTGTGAAGCAGAACCCTGAAGGTCCAACACAGCAGCTGAACGGGCAGACAAGGGAAAGCAGCCCGTTGGAACCCAGCAAGGCACCGGAGGACGTATCTTTGCTCTACAGGCTGAGGAGTAGGAGCAGGATCCCTCTGTGATCCAAGGTTCGCTATTATTATATGGCACCTGTGTACAAGCTTTATTTGATTCTGGAGCATCGCATTCATTCATATCTACTACTTGTCTAACTGCCCTAGCACTAGAAACGGAACCCCTGAGCAAAAGTACGAAAGTAGTATCACCAATGGGAGGGAGCATAACTATTAATCTAGTGTGTAGAGGGTGTGAGTTAGAAGTAGCCAACCTGCGCCTGACTTGCGATCTCAGAATGATCGACATGGTGAATTTTGACGTAATTTTGGGCATGGACTGGCTATCGGCTCACCGAGCAGTCATAGACTATCATCAGAAGACAGTGACGGCCTACGCTCCAGAGGGAACTCATTTTCGTTTTAAGAGGGATAGAGAAGCAGTGAGTTCGACAACGAAAAGATCTAGGTGGCAGAATCAACTATTTGGATGGCTAGCTAGTCTCCAAATGGAAGAAACTGACAGGATGGAGTTAGGATTACCTCATATCGTGTGCGAATACGCCGATGTTTTCCCTGAGGAACTTCCTGGCTTACCACCTCCAAGAGAAATAGACTTCTCCATAGAACTTCAACCAGGAACGGCACCAATCTCGATGGCGCCATACCGAATGGCCCTGGCCGAACTAAAGGAGCTCAAAACCCAGTTACAGGAACTGTTGGACAAGGGATTTATCAAGCCGAGTACTTCATCGTGGGGAGCGCCTACTCTGTTCGTGAAAAAGAAGGAAGGGACGCTGCGATTATGTATCGACTATAGGAAGTTGAACCAAGTCACCGTCAAGAATCGATATCCGTTGCCTAGGATCGATGACCTTTTTTATCAATTAAGGGGACCAACCTGCTTCTCTAAAATCGATCTCCGATCAGGCTATCATCAATTACGGATTCGAGACGAGGATATTGCCAAGACGGCTTTTCGTACCAGATATGGCCACTACGAGTTTGTTGTGATGCCATTTGGGCTGACCAATGCTCCGACAGTATTCATGTGTCTCATGAACAAGATCTTTCAACCTTACTTAGACAAGTTTGTAGTGGTGTTCATTGATGATATATTGATATACTCTGCTAGCAAGGAGGAGCACGAAGAGCACCTTCAGATAACGCTACAAGTACTTCGAGATAACCAACTCTATGCCAAGGCAAGTAAATGCGAGTTTTGCCTAGAAGTGGTTAAGTTCTTGGGACATGTAGTATCCAAGGAAGGGATTGCAGTGGACGAAGGTAAGGTCGAAGCAGTGCTGAACTGGAAACAGCCGACCTCGGTGTTCGAAATCAGGAGTTTCCTAGGGTTGGCTGGGTATTACCGAAGATTCATTCCGGACTTCTCAACCTTGGCCAAGCCAATGACCAGGTTGACTCAGAAAGGAGTGAAGCTGGATTTGAATGAAGCCTGTGAGAAATCCTTCCAAGAATTGAAGAAAAGACTGACAAACGCACCGATACTTATCGTCCCTGAACGAGGAGTAGATTATACTATTTATTGCGACGCTTCGAGAGATGGCTTAGGATGCGTGCTGATGCAGAATGGGAAGGTCGTAGCCTACGGATCTCGACAACTTCGACCTCACGAGAAGAACTATCCTACCCATGACCTAGAATTGGCCGCAGTAGTGTTCGCCCTCAAATCCTGGCGATACTACCTGTGGGGAGAACAATTCGAAGTTTTTACCTATCATAAGAGCCTCAAATACTTGTTCACTCAGAAGGAGTTGAACCTGAGGCAGTGCCGATGGATGGAATACTTGGAGGACTACAAGTTTACGCTCCAGTATCACCCCGGCAAGGCCAACGTGGTAGCTGACGCTCTGAGTCGAAAGGACAAAGCACAGAAGGTCAAAAACTGCCATCAAGGAATGGGCGATGGTGGACACTCTTAATGAGTTCAACCTGCAATCATCATCAGAAAGCGGAAACGCTCGACTGTATGCTCTAGTTGCAGAGCCAGCACTTCATCAGGAAATCTTACTAGCCCAAACCTTCGAGCAAAATTGTGAGTTCGTCCGGCATCGAATCCTAGAAGGAAAGGCGGTGCCAGGATGGACTATCGAGGAGAATAACAGCCTGAGATTCAAAGGAAAAGTATTCGTGCCTAATGTTGGAACCCTTCGAGAAGACGTACTCCGAGTAGCTCACCATTCGAACTTCGCAGTTCACCCTGGCGGTACAAAGATGTATCACGACTTGCGAAGAACGTACTAGTGGGAAGGAATGAAGAAGGATGTAGCACGGTTCGTATCTACCTGTTTGGTGTGTCAACAAGTCAAGGCCGAGCATCAGAAACCTGGAGGAGATCTTCAACCCTTACCAATACCGACCTGGAAGTGGGAGCACATCTCGATGGATTTCGTGACGGGACTACCAAGATCTGCCAAGTCCAACACAGCCATCTGGGTGATCGTAGATCGACTCACCAAGTCTGCACACTTTCTGCCTGTCAAGATGACAGAAAACGTGGAGCAACTAAGCCTGTTGTACATTCGAGAAATCGTACGCCTCCATGGAGTACCAATTTCTATAGTATCTGACAGAGACCCACGTTTTGTATCACACTTTTGGAAGGGATTGCAGAAAGCATTAGGAACAGACGTAAGGCTTAGCACGGCCTTTCACCCACAAACAGATGGACAAATGGAGAGGACTATTCATACCCTGGAAGATATGTTGAGAGCCTGCGCCTTGGATTTCTCTGGAAATTGGGAGCAGCATTTACCGTTAGTGGAGTTCGCCTACAACAACAGTTATCAAGCAAGCATCGGGATGGCACCATACGAAGCTCTATACGGTCGACCCTTCCAATCTCCAGTCTGTTGGACCGATGCTGGGGAAACGGGATTGATCGGGCCTGACATAGTATGAGATACCACGGAGAAGGTCAAAACTATCAGACAGAGGATCCAGACCGCTCAAAGCCGACAGAAGAGTTACGCGGATAAACGGAGCCGACCTTTGTCTTTCGCGGTAGGAGATCATGTATTTCTGAAGATCAGACCAAAGAAGGGGGTTATCAGATTTGGGAAAAAGGGGAAGTTGTCTCCGCGCAACATCGGACCATTTGACGTCGTGGAGAAGATCGGGAAGGTTGCATACCGCCTGGCACAGCCACCCCAGCTGGACTGAGTGCATAACGTGTTTCACGTTTCCATGCTTCGCAAGTATCTAGCCTTACCCACCCAAGTTCTCAATTGGGAAGACATCACTATCGAAGAAGACGCGACATACGAAGAGGAACCGATAGAGATTCAAGACCGAAGTGAGAAGACTATCCAGAACAAGACGATTAAGTTGGTACGTGTTTTGTGGAAGCACCGCGGTTCTGGAGAAACCACATGGGAAAGAGAAGAAACCATGAAGGCAAAATACCCTCATTTGTTCGAATCCTAGCATCCACCTAATTTCGAGGACGAAATTGTTTAAGGGGGATAGGTTGTAATAACTCCAATTTTTCATTCAATAAAAATCTCGTTGTTATTCGAAATTTCTTAATTTCTCTTAATTGCTCGATGGTTTTCTTATTTGATTCCTAGTAGTTTGTATTCAAGCAATTGAACGCCTTATCACCATATTCCTCGACTAGAAACCCTAATTGCCATGCCTAGTCGATTTTCAACCAACTAGTTGGTATAACCAAACTAGTTAACCATTTAGTTACCTTTCAACCATTAACCATTGGACAATAACCGTTAGGGTAATCTTTACCCATTGGACAATAGCTTTTCCAAATATTATATCTTGATAAGTACATATATATATATACACATGTGTGTTTACCTCATGCAAAAGGACGTGTAGTCTTTTTATAAGACTTAAATTATTATTTAGGGTACTCGTCCTTTATTACCCATTGGTTATTAACCATTAGGGGATTTATTATCCATTGGTCAATAGGTTAGTCTTACCAACTAAGTACTAGTCCTATTAAACTAATCTTTTATTAAGATTCCCGAGAGTACAAAGTACACTATTATATTAATTAAGTACTAGTACCTTTTGTATTAATTTTATGGAAAAATCTTGACCTTAAAGGACTACTTTGATCTTTTGTACAAAAGTACTTATTATTTTATTTGTATTCTTGCACATTGTAATATATATACATATATATATGCTAGTACATGAGAAAGAGAGAGAGGAGAGAGATAGAGAGGCTGTGAGAGAGAGAGAGAGAGGAGAGATGAGCAGAGAGGGAGAGAGAGGGAGAGAGAGAGAGGAGGAGAAAGAAGAGGGATGTGATGTATACCTTGACATTGATCTTCCTTGTACTTCACATCTTGGGTGATTACTCTTCCTAGCCAAATCTTAACTCTATTGTCCTCCTTTGTACATCTTTCAATTGTTTAACACAAGAATCTTGTACCATTGTCTCCTTTCCTTCCAACAAATCTTCCAAAATCCCATCCAAGGTACTAAACTAGCCATGCAAGCCTAAAACTAGGTGGTTAGTGTGCAAGCAAGCCTTAACTTCACCCATCAACCTATCAATCCACCATGACAAGTGAAAGAAAAGTGAGAGAGAGAGAGATTCGGCTAGAGAGAGAGAGAGAGAGGGGAGTCTTGGCCTATAAATAGAAGCCATTCCAAGCTTCAAACTCACACCTTCAAGCTTTGCTCTTCCTTCTCTCTAGAAATTTTAAGTGTTCTTGCTTCCAAAGTTCTAGTTTTCTTGAGTTCTTGAGCAAAACCACCAAACCACTTCTTAAAACCACCCATAGATCTCTAAAGTAGTCCACATTAGTTAGTAAAGTTGTTTCTAGGAAAAGAAAGTGCATCTCTTTTCCTTTCGAAGCAAACCGACGCCGTTACGCCCCCGAATTCCAAAACCGACGACCAAATCTCCGTAGCCGACCACCGCCAAGAAGAACGGTAGTTATCCTTATCTACTATCCCAAGTATAAAGTAGTTGTGTACCCTAACTCTAAATATAAGTTCATTAGGAAGTAACTTTGATCATTTATTTAAAGTAGATAAGGTTATCTTTTGTTGGGAACGTATGAAATGCATGATGTTCGTTATTGATGATTCAAGCATGTTAAGTAGTTTAGAGTTGGATGATCTTGATGGTTTCATTTTGAGTTTCGATAAATGCTTGTTTATGTGAAAAGTCCTACCGTGGAGTCAATGCATGAAAACGGGACACGAAAATCGAGAAAATAGAAACATGACACCTAGAGGTGGTTTATGAAAATACGTGTTTTGAAAAAGGTGAAATGTTTTGGAAACCGCAATGTGGCCAGACGTGGTAGCCCATTGTGTGGTGTGTGTTTTGTGTGCCAATGGGAACCCGGGACGGCGGAACCATTGTGAGGATACTCGGGAGACCGGAACGGCGGAACCGAGGTTGGGTTTGTGCTTGGTTATCCGCGGAGAGGTGTAATGCCCCGAATTTTGGGTACGTTAAAAAGACATTTTATTCATAAAATCAAATGGAGTCTGGCGTTAAATAAGTAATTTTATTGAAAATAAACTGAGTCAAGCTCTTTATTACAACAGAAACTTAAAAGGAGTACTTTTATTACAAACGGAAGGGAACTAAGGTTCCTAACTACAGCTCCGCCTGCTCCTCCATCTGAGCCAGCTCTTCAGCTCCAAATGCCTCCAAGGTGTAACGTTCACCCTGTTCATCTACAAAGTCTGACACATTATACAAGCGTCGCCACCGATATAATATGTCAGGGTCACCGAAAAGGCAACACCGTGAGCTACGAAAGCTCAATAGAAAAATCCTATACCCGCTAACCCATAACTAACAAACAACAGGTTATAACGTCACATCGATTTCCACATGATATGTGTATACACAGCTACAAAAGATAACATTAATAACACATCTGCAATTGCTATATCACTATCGTTGGTGTCCAAGATTCTCTGAGTTTCTCCTACGCAACTCATCGTAGACCGTGTCAACATTTTCACATACCAATTCATCTTTTCAAAAACCATTTGTTTAACTCACACAATTTGCATTGGCTCCGTACCGCGGATAACCAAGCTACACACCCAACCTCGGTTCCGCCGCGCTGGTCTCCCGAGTATCCTCACAATGGTTCCGCCGCGCCGGGTTCCCATTGGCACACAAAACTTGCATTGGCTCCTCTCCGCGGATAACCAAGCCATATTACCAATGAGGCTACCACGTCCGGCCGCATTGGCAATCTTCACAATGGGCTACCAAGTCCGGCCACATTGTGGTTTTCACAATCCACGCAATGGGCTACCAAGTCCGGCCACATTACGAGTTTTCATACACACAACGGGCTACCAAGTCCGGCCACGTTGCGGTTTTCACAATCCACACGATGGGCTACCACGTCCGGCCACATCGCGGGTTTCCATACACACAATGGGCTACCAAGTCCGGCCACATTGCGGTTTCAAAACACATCTCATCATTATCCACACCCTAGGTGTCATGTCTCTACTTTCTTGGTTCTCGTGTCACGTTATCATGCATAGACTCCGCGGTGGAACTTTTTCACATACGATATCATTCATTGTACTATTCAATCTAACAAGATCATCCATTTTAAAACTACTTGACATGCTTGAATCACTAATAACAAACATCATGCCTTTCATATACTTTCAACAAAAGATAACATTATCTACTTTAAATGACATGATTAAAGTTTCTTCCTAACGAACTTCTAATTGGGTACAAGACTATATTTGGGAAAATAGGTAAAGATAACTACTTGGGATGGAAGATAAGGATATCCTACACATACGTAGAGTTAGGGGACAAGGAATCCTACCTTGCTTCTTGGCGGTAGTCGGCTACGGAAAGTTAGTCGACGGTCGGACGGAGTGACTTCCTACGGTATGCCTTCGGGAGCTTCGAAAGAGAAAGGTTTCTCTCGAAACTTCTACTTGACTATTACTACTACTACTTTTGGATCGAGGGGGTGGTCGAGTGGCGGTTTAGTGGCGGCCTAGGTTGAGTTTCTTGAAAAACTCAAGAACTACTCAAGAACATGAAGAACAAAAAGAAAGAACAAGAAAGAACACAATTTTTCTAGAGAGAGAAGTTGCTAGGTGAAGGTGTGAGTTGAATGAGAAGTATGGGGTGCTATTTATAGGCAAAACTTGGGCTCTCCCTCTCTCTCTAAGGCCGGCCCTCTCTCTCTCCAAATCCTCCATGGATTTGTTCCATTAAGTTGTCAAACCACATCACATGTCATGCCATGCTTTGTCCAAACATATCTTAGGCAAAATCTTAGGTGTAAGGCTAAGAAATCAAATAAGATCATTAGGCTTTTTAGGTGAATCTAGGTAATGAAAACCTAGGTCTAGCTTGTAGTCAAATCTTAGGCTAATAAAGGCTAGGATTATGGCCCATCATAGGTTGTCATTAGGCAAAATAGACTTGGGTCTAATGTGGTAGCTTACAAGGCTAGTTTAGTCCTTGGATTGGACTCTTGGAAGATTTGTTGCAATGGAGGAGACATGGGTACAAGATTCTTGGTTTAAATAAATGAAATTGGTACAAAGGAGGACATTGAAGGAAGATATGGAAGATATACATCTTCAATTTTTGAAAAGATGAAGAATCACCAAGTACAAGTCCCATCTTTCTTCTCCTTCCTTCTTCTTTCCTTCTCTCTCTCTCCCTCTCCCTCTTTCTCTCTCTCGGCCTCCCTCCTCTCTCTCCCTCACGGCTCTCTCTCTCTCTAGTACACTTATATATATATATATATATATATATATATATATATATATATATAAACAAGAAAGAATAAGAAAGTACAAGATTTCCAAATTTAAAATTCTATTAAAGAAATACAATTAGGCACATGTTGATTAAATAAATAAACTAGGGTACTTTGTAATCTAGGTAGATCACACCTCCCTTTAAACAAATCCAATTTGGGTACAAAACCCCAATACAAAATAATATTAAGGGTACTTTTAAGAATCTTAGGCCTTAAAGGCTATTAAGGCTACTAAGTACTTTAATAATAAAGTAATGTGTACTTTATCACATGGGGTTTAAGAAAAAATATTATTTTAATGAACCCATGTACTTGGTGAAAGAATGACTCTATTACCCAATGGATAATAATTCCCCTAACGGTTATTGTCCAATGGATAATAAGGTACGAGTACTTTAATTACTAAACTAAGTTTTTGGAAAAGACTACATGTCCTTTTTGAAAATACACATGTGATATATATATATATGTACTTACCAAATAAAATAAAGAAAAGGCTTTTGTCCAATGGGTAAAGATTACCCTAATGGTTATTATCCAATGGTCCATAGTTACTTGGGTACTTTTATTAGTAATTTAATCGAAAAGTACTTTTCAAAAATAATTATAAATGTCAATCATAGTACTTTGTTTAAATCTTTCAAAAATCCTTTTAATATAAAGAAATGGGTTTCTTTTATCCAATGGGTAATAATTCTCCTAACATTTATTGTCCAATGGATAAAGAATAAAACTAAAACAATAAAAGAAAACAATTAAACCATTTCTAGTCTAGGGTTCAAAAGGTTCAAAAGGTTCAAGATGGGCAAAATGGTCCATCTTCGGTTAGGGAAACGTAACTAGGTGACTTCCTAGTTTGGTTACTCCATCGAGCCGGTTAGAAGCTAACTAGGCTTGCTAAGTAGGGCATATAAGTCAAGAAACGATCCTTGAGGGGCTAAAGTGCAATTAGAGTTTCTAGTCGAGGAATACGGTGATACGGTGTTCAATTGCTTGAATACGAACTACTAGGAATCAAATAAGAAAATCATCGAGAAATTAAGAAATTTCGAATAACGACGAGATTTTTATTGAATGAAAAATCGGAGTTGTTACAATAAAAAGTCTAACTATGACGAAAGCAAGAAATCAAATAGCCACTCAAGAGAAAATAAGTAATTTAAATAAAATTCAAATATTTAACGAAAATTTTTATTGACCAAAATTGAGGGGCGTTACAAGAGGAGCCAATGCAATGTGTGCCAATGGGAACCCGGGACGGCGGAACCATTGTGAGGATACTTGGGAACCCGGAACGGCGGAACCAAGGTTGGGTGTGTTAAAAACGAGTTTTGAAATAATGAATGGGTTATGAAATGAGGGAAACGAGACACGACTTACGAAATGTCGCGTAGGAGAAACTCATAACTCTTGAACACCAACGTTGATTGAATCTCGAATGCGGATATGCCATTGTTAACTATTTTGGCTAGATTAGTATGTGTTATGTGGAAATTGTTGACTTTATGATATATTGTTTGTAAGTTAAGGGTTAGAGGGTTCGGATTATTCTATTGAGCGTTGTAGCTCATGGTGTTGCCTTTTTTGGTGACCCTGACCTATTATATTGGTGGCGACGCCGGTATAATATGTCAGACCTCATAGACGAACAGGGTGAACTTTACACCTTGGAGGCCTTTGGAGCCGAAGAGCTAGCCCGGATGGAGGAAGAAGCGGAGCAGTAGTTAGGAACCCTAGTTTCCTCCTTGTTTGTTTTAAAGTACTCTTGTAAGACTTTGAGATGTAATAATGAGCCAAACTCTTAGACTCTATTTCAGTTTTCAATAAAAATTGTCTTTTTAACGTACCCAAAATTCGGGGCGTTACAAGTTCAATCAAGAGATAACAATGAACTCTTACGTGTATCGACTTTCATTACAATCTTTCAAGGATATGCCATTATCACAAATAGACACACAATTCACAAGACTCATGCACGCTACTATCTCAACACGACTCACTATCCCAAATTTCCACCATCGGTATTTCCACCCCTTGCGTTACCATACAACACCACGAGGATTACCGTGTTACCACCCCTTGCGTTACGAGACCCGTCTAAGTCTTTGTATTACCACCCCTTGCGTTACGAGACCCGTCTAAGTCTCTATATTACCACCCCTTGCATTACGAGACTCCCTAAACCAACTTCCGACTCAACAATTACTTTCTCATACAATATGCAAGTTAAGACTCCCCCATGTTCACATTCATAGATGGGACTTCATACAATATGCCAACGTTATCACAAATGTGCCATAAACATCCACAAGTGCCAACAAACATTAGAAAGTATTTAAATGAAGTTTTAACTAAGTATTCCTTATTCGTTCCTCACTAATGAAAGGCCAATGGGTCAAGAATAACATCCCTAATCATAAGAAGTCAAAACGGTAGAACGAGGATCTTGGGAGTAGCCAACGGATGTTGGCAGACCAACATACCCTCACTCTAATGGTCATAACTTTCTGTGTACTCAGAGTCTTAAGGCGATTTTGGTGGCAATGGAAAGCTAAACTTCAACACCTTTGAATCGATATAAAGTTGTATGAATCGGACATCGGATGAGAAAGTTATGGCCGTTTGAGTTGGGCTGAAATTCAAAAAACGAGAAAAATTTCTAGAGAGGAGAGGGATCGATCCCTCCTCTCTTGGGGATCGATCCCCAAGGTGAAAATGTCCAGATTTGAATGAGGGATCGATCCCTCATGCTTGGGGATCGTTCCCTAGGCAATTTCGGGCGATCTCTGCAGTTTTCTAACAGCTTTCAAATCAACAAAGGGAGATGATCAAAACTCGATTCTCACACCACAACAACATATATGTAACGCCCCTGAATTTTGGTCAATAAAAATTTCGTTAAAAATTTGAATTTTATTTAAATTACTTATTTTCTCTTGGGTGGCTATATGATTCTTGTTATTTTCCGTCGTAGTTAAATTTTGGTCGTTAGTTAACTCTCGACTAGAAACCCTACGTGACCAATTTAGTTAGTTTCCAACCGACTCGTTGGAGGAACCGAGCAACCAACTCACCTAGTTACTAGATGAACCTTTTGAACCTTTTTGAAACTTTTGAACCTTTTGCCTTTACCCATTGGTCCATAATGGTTAGGGTAATCTTTGTCCATTGGACAATAGGCCCCCATTTAAATATTTTAGTAAAGTACTAGATATAGTATCTTAATGGTGTATGTTCACATGTGCAAAGTACATTTATTCTTTGTTTATTAGGGATTCTCCCACCCCTCCATTATCCATTGGATAATAACCACAAGGGTAATTTTTGTCCATTGGATAATAAACTTTTTATTATAAAAGTACATGTAGTCTTTCAAAATCTTATTTTAAAATAAAAGGTACTTGTACCCTTTTGTCCATTGGTTATTAACCGCAAGGGAAATTATTATCCATTGGATAATAACCGCTAGGGAAGTTAGTAACCCTTGGGTAATAGAGTCTTTTGACCAAATAAAGTACCGATGTGACTAGGGAACCTTCCAATAAAGTTGATTTGACTAGTCAACCTTTTCAACCCTAGAAAATTACTTATTTATTTCCTTTTATTAATTTGGTTTTATTCTTTGACCTTCGGACTAGGGCTGTCCAGCCACCCGACCCGACCGAACCCGACCCGAAAAGTAAAGCAACGGACGGGCTGAAACATAACACTCAGTCGGGTTCGGGTTTAATTTTGTGGACCCGACCAACAGTCGGTCGGGTTTCGGGTTACTGATTATAAATGTCGGGTCACCCGACCTGACCGAATTACACACTATATAAAGAAAGTTTTTACAGTCATACATCATTCATTTAGGGTTCTTTGAGGTCTCTCATTTCTCTCCGCCCCACCTCGGCACCCCCACCCCACCCCCAGGCAGGCAACCAGACCCAGGCAATCGGCGACCAGACTGGCCGGAGAAACCAAAGTCAGATCCTTCTCTAAGTTCTCTCCAGTCTCCAGTCTCCACCCTCGGTCCCTCGCTACTGATCAAAGACCAAACCCCGCCTCTCCTCCTCTCCCTAAATTGCCTCACCTCTCGGCCCTCACTCGAAATCGAGATTCGAGACCTACTACGGTCTACAGTGTACGTCTCTCTCTCTCTCTCTCTCTGATTTTGTCTAGGACCCGACTGTGATTCTCTCTATGTGTGTGTGTGATTTTGTTTACGACTGTGATTTTGTACGAGTACTCAAAATGATCAAGTTTATATTTTGACAGAAATTCACCAGTCCGGATATTTGGGAAAAAGTCAAGTTTAATATTTGGGAATTAATTTCCGCTCCCATTTTTTGATAATCTTCCAAGTCGAGTCCATCAAGCAACTCCCACCCGGATACAGTGAGAGTCTGCGAAGTCACCGGGACACCTAATAGCTGTTCTATTATCTGTTTGATTTCAAGAATTGTTTGTTGCAGACTCACCTCAGTATGTACTTGGATCGAACTTCTGAAAGACTTAAAAAACTAACTAGTGCTTGTTAAATCGCATGCAGGGGACACTAACTCTGAGCCTTTCTGGTCATGTGCAATTACCCATTGGATGAAGTTTTGAAGTAGTAAAAGTCATGCATAGAGAATGAATGAATATTACTATCACTCTAGGTGTGTGTGTTGTGTTCATTTTTTGCTAATTTATTTCTGGATTAGTTTCTTATAGTTTACAGAGGAGCATCGTTGTTGCTGTCTGCTTCTTTGCAGAATGCTTTACTACAAAATTATAAAAGTGATTGGTATTAAGCTATTAAGCGCAATTTGGATAAATAGAATGTAACATTTTTTGCGGACTCATCAACATGAAAATTATGTTAAACTCAAATTCCCAATGAAAACAGCTAAGGGATCAAAGAGATCTCATGCAGTCCATTTCTAATTTTTATGACTGTTATTTTGTTCTCTGCTGATAGATGTTCATGTTTGTACATCAGTTCATGTTTGTATTGTTGTGTTGTAGTGCTGCCTATTAATCGAATCAGTGTTGCCTATTCAAGTTTGTTTAAAAATTTAACTAATTGACAACCATCTGATCGTCACACTTGATTGTTGTAGGTGATGGATCCAGTTTTTGATTTCTATCCTGGTGGGGAACTTGAGGATGATGAGGTAGATGCTGAAGAAGTTGAACTTGGAGGTAATTCTAATCCTCTTGTATCTACCGATGCCGATATTGTCGATGTTCAAGATGATACAGTAGTTGAAGTTGGAGAAAATAGACCGAAAAGAAAGCTTCCACCACAAGCGCCTAAACCTAAAAAAGAGAGATATAGGTCTCCTGCCTGGGATCACTTCAATGAAATTAAAGAGGGGGGAGTTACCAAATGGGCTGAGTGTAAGTATTGCAAGAAACAATATAAGGCTGAAAGTAAAAAACATGGCGTTAGTAATTTGAAAGCTCATATCCCTACTTGCCCATTATATCCTAATAGAGACCAACATGGACAACAAAACCTTTCATTCAAACCCGCAGATGGGGGCGGTGTTGACGTTGTCACTCATGTTTTTTCTTTTGACGATTGTAAGAGAGCTCTTGCCGAAATGGTCATCATTGATGAACTACCCTTTAGGTTCGTTGAGGGGATTGGGTTTAGAAGGTTTTGTAAGGTCATGCAACCGAAGTTCTCACCGGTCCCTTCTCGCCAAACGATAACTAGAGAGGTTGGTGCAATTCATAACCATGAGAGGGGAAAACTAAAAAAATTATTGAAGGGTCGTAGGATTTGCCTCACCACTGATACATGGACATCAATTCAAAATCTTAACTACATGTGTCTCACCGCACACTTCATTGATGATGATTGGAAGTTGCAAAAGAGAATTTTAAACTTTTGTCAAGTTGTAAGTCATAAGGGAGAGACCATTGGCAAGAAGATTGAATCTTTGTTGCTTGACTGGAATGTTGATGGTATTTTTACGTTGACGGTAGATAATGCTAGTTCGAACGACACGGCTATTAAGTTCTTCAAAAGGAAAACAAAGGATTGGAAACGGACAATCTTGGATCATGATTATTTGCATGTACGATGTTGTGCACACATTTTAAATCTTATTGTGGTTGAGGGGTTGAAAGACAAGAATGAGAGTATTCTCCGTGTTCGTGATGTTGTGAGGTATGTGAGATCTTCTCCACAAAGATTGGAGAGTTTTAAGAAGTGTGTGGAGAAGGAGAAAATTGTTTCAAACCAAACTGTGTGTCTTGATGTGTGTACTCGGTGGAATTCCACTTACTTGATGTTAGAAGTAGCCGTCAAGTTTGAGAAGGCATTCCAAAGAATGGCGGAGGAAGACAGTGGTTTCAAAATTTTTTTTGGCATAAAGGAAGGCGATGATGGGGAGCTTGTGTCATTTGAGGGTGGGGAGACCATAGAGTTGGTTAGTGAGAGTGGCCAAGTTAGGAGCCATAGGGTCCAAAGAATTCCAACGAAGCTTGATTGGAAGAATTGTACGATGTTTACTAAGTTCTTGAAACTTTTCTATGATGCAACCAAGAAATTGTCGGCTTCTCTTTTTGTCACATCCAATGTGTTCTTTGATGAGATGTATAATGTTGAAGTAAAAATAGAGAAGTTAATTGCCAACAATGATCCTCTCTTGTCTAAAATGGCATTTGACATGAAAAAAAAATTTGACACGTATTGGGGGAAGGGAGATAGATTCAATTTCTTACTTTATGTGGCGGTGGTACTAGATCCCCGGTTTAAGTTAAGGTGGGTGAAGTTTTGCTATATAAAAATCAAAGGGAAGGAGGTGGCCGAGCAAATGGAGAAACGTGTGAAGGGAGTTTTGGACAAGTTGTATGATGCTTATGCAAACGAGGGTGAAGTTAGAGTTCAAGTGGCAAGTGCAACACCAAGTATAGTGATGGATGAGGATTGTGATGATCGGTTGAGTTTAGCAAGTGAATTTGACACTTACTTGGAGCAAGAGGATTCTAGTGTTTGTTCATCGGAGGTAGACAAGTATGTGAATGATTTGTGTGAACGTAAGGATATTCCGGATTTTGATATCCTTTTATGGTGGAAGAACAATTCCAACAAGTATCCGATCTTGTCCCAAGTAGCGCGTGATGTATTAGCTATGCCCGTGTCTACCATTGCTTCCGAGTCGGCCTTTAGTACGGGTGGTCGCATACTTGATCCATTTCGAAGTTCACTCTCACCGTCAATGGTCGAGACTCTTCTATGCACCCAAAATTGGCTTCTAAGCACGGTTCCAATCTCTCTTCGACAAGCTATGGATAAAGTTGAAGATCTTGAACGAGGTAATTTAATGTGAACTTGATAGTTGTTTGGCATTGTCGCTAGTATTTAACTATTTACATTGTATTAAATTCAATTTCTGTTTTTTTTCCAGAAATCTTAGGAAATGATGCTAGTTCGGAAGTTCCTAAGGATTGAGTGATGTGGCTTTGGATGTTGGTAAAATATTTAAAGTTAAATGTTATTTTGTGATCTTTGGAGTTTTTTATTCTCATATATTTTTTATTTGTATGTAACAGGTTTGGACACATGGAAGGGAGATGAGCAGTTTTTTTTTTTTTTTTTACAGTTTCATTAGTTGTGACTTCACTGACTTTTAAACTTTAGAACTTGTAATATCTGGTGGTTTGGAAAACTTGTAATCTGTTGGTTGGTGGACTGGTGGCGGTGAACTTGTAATCTCGTTTTGGTGTTTTCTGTTTTGTTTTTGTTAGTGATTATGGTGTGCTAGCTGGAAATGATATGGTGTGCTATGGCTTCTAATCTGCTTAGGGTTTTTGTTAATGATTGTGGCTGGAAATGTTAGTGATTGTGTCTAAGTGAGATATTGTTTGTTGCTGCCTTGCTGAGTTGCTGGAAGCCTGGAAAATTGGAAATGGAACTGGTCCAACTGGAATCGGAAAGTTGGAAAATTGGAAATGTTATGGTGCTGGACTGTTGGTCCTGCTGCAAAATTGGGAAATGTTAAAATATGGCCCAAAACGTGGATATGGGGCATTGGGCCTGATTGGGCCTGTTGGAAAAGTGAAAAACAAAGTCCAAAGTAATTAACAACTAACAAGTCAGTCAAAAAATGGCCCAATCAAAATGGTTAAGCCCGAGATAAAAAGGCCCAACAAAAGCCCAATCCCGACAATCCGACCGAACCCGACCCGAAATGGTTAACGGTCGGATCAGTGCAAACCCGACAATTGTTTCGGTCGGATTTGGGTGAGAAATCTGTTATCCGACCATATGTCGGGTCGGGTCTAACCCGACCCGAACCCGACCACATCCGACCCGTGGACAGCCCTACTTCGGACAATAAAAGTTAGGGGAACTATTATCCATTGGACAATAGAAACCCAATTCTTTATATTAAAAGGGTTTTGAGCAAAAGTACTTGAATAGAATTTTATAAATTGCTTTAAAGTACTTTTTAATTATTTTATTATAAAAAGTTCCCTAAGTATTATTGTCCATTGGATAATAAAAGTTAGGGTATTTATTATCCATTGGGTAATAGAGTTATTCTTTCACCAGGTACATGGGCTTATTAAACTAGTCATTTTTCCTAATTGCACATGTGATGAAGTACCAAAATTTTATTTTGAAAGTACTTATTAGCCTTAGTAGCCTTTAAAGCCTAAATTTTCCTAAGTACTCTTTATTATTTTATCTTGGGGTTTTTGTACCCAATTGGATTAATTTATTGGGGAGTTGATCTTCCTAGAGTACACTAGTTTATTTATTTAAAGGGGCATGTGCCTAAATTGGATTTCTTTAATGGGTATTTGATTTTGGAAATCTTGTACTTTGTACCTTTCTTATTCTTTCTTGCATTTGTATATATATATATATATATATATATATATATATATATATACATGTATGTGTGTGTACTTGAGAGAGAGAGAGAGAGAGAGAGAGAGAGAGAGAGAGAGGGAGAGAGAGAGAGGAGGAAAGATAGAAGAAGATGGGATTGTACTTTCATGATCCTTCCTTGATCTTTCTTCTTCCTTGGTGAATCTTTCTCCTAGCCAAACTTAACTCCCACTTGTACTTCTAGGGTTGTTTAGTACCCAAATCTTGTACCATTGTCTCCTTCCTTTCCAACAAATCTCCCATAGTCCAATCCAAGGACTAAACCTAGCCTTGCAAGCTACCTTTTTTTTTTTTTGCTCGGCAAAAGAAAAAGATTTTATAAAACTCGAAACGGGGTACATCGAGGGGGAAAAAGGGAGAAAAACAAAAGGGAGCATCCAACCGAAGGTTGGATGTTACAACACCACAAGGCCAAACTTAGAGCTTTAGAGTACGGATTCCACCTAGAAAGCTCTTAAACTCCTCCACCGAGTACATCTTGATGTCGAACTTAGGCCTAAGTCTATTTTGCCTAATGACAACCTATGATGGACCTTTATGACACAATCCTAGCCTTTATTAGCCTTAGACCTTGACTACAAGCTAAACCTAGATTATAATTACCTAGATTCACCTAAAAAGCCTAAGATCTTAGTTGATTACATAGCCTTACACCTAAGATTTGGATTGGACAAAGGCATGGCTTGACATGTGAAGTGATTTGATGACTTAATGGAGCAAATCCATAGAGGATTTAGAGAGAGAGAGGGCCGGCCATAGAGAGAGGGGAAGAGCCAAGAATTTTGCCTATAAATAGCACTTCATGTTTGTCATTCAACTCACACCTTCACCTAGCAACTTCTCTCTCTAGAAAAATTGTGTTCTTTCTTTGTTCTTTCTTTTGTTCTTCATGTTCTTGAGTAGTTCTTGAGTTCTTCAAGAAACTCAACCTAGGCCGCCACTAAACCGCCACCCGACCACCCTTCGATCCATAAAGTAGAGTAGTGTTAGTCAAGTAGAAGTTTCGAGAGAAACCTTTCTCTTTCGAAGCTACCGGAGGCCTACCGTAGGAAGTTACTCCGCCCGACCACCGACGTACTTTCCGTAGCCGACTAACCTTCCGTAGCCGACTACCGCCAAGAAGCAAGGTAGGATCTCCTTATCTTCCATCCCAAGTAGTTATCTTTACCTATTTTCCCAAATATAGTCTTGTACCCAATTATAAGTTCGTTAGGAAGAAACTTTAATCATGTCATTTAAAGTAGATAATGTTATCTTTTGTTGAAAGTATATGAAATGCATGATGTTTGTTATTAGTGATTCAAGCATGTCCAGTAGTTTTAAAATGGATGATCTTGTTAGATTGAATAGTACAATGAATGATATCGTATGTGAAAAAGTCCCACCGCGGAGTCTATGCATGATAACGTGACACGAGAACCAAGAAAGTAGAGACATGACACCTAGGGTGTGGATAATGATGAGATGTGTTTTGAAACCGCAATGTGACCGGACTTGGTAGCCCATTGTGTGTATGGAAACCCGGCAATGTGGCCGGACGTGGTAGCCCATCATGTGGATTGTGAAAACCGCAACGTGGCCGGACTTGGTAGCCCGTTGTGTGTATGAAAACTCGTAATGTGGCCGGACTTGGTAGCCCATTGCGTGGATTGTGAAAACCACAATGTGGCCAGACTTGGTAGCCCATTGTGAAGATTGCCAATGCGGCCGGACGTGGTAGCCTCATTGGTAATGTGGCTTGGTTATCCGCGGAGAGGAGCCAATGCAAAATTTGTGTGCCAATGGGAACCCGGCGTGGCGGAACCATTGTGAGGATACTCGGGAGACCGGCGCGGCGGAACCGAGGTTGGGTGTGTAGCTTGGTTATCCGCGGTATGGAGCCAATGCAAATTGTGTGAGTTAAACAAATGATTTTTGAAAGATGAATTGTTTTGTAAATGAAATTGTTGACACGGTCTACGATGAGTTGCGTAGGAGAAACTCGGAGAATCTTGGACATCAACGATAGTTATATAGCGATTGCGGATGTGTTATTAATGATGTCTTTTGTAGCTATGTATACACATATCATGTGGAAATCGATGTGATGTTATAACCTGTTGTTTGTTAGTTATGGGTTAGCGGGTATAGGATTTTTTCTATTGAGCTTTCGTAGCTCACGGTGTTGCCTTTTTGGTGACCCTAACATATTATATCGGTGGCGACGCTGGTATAATGTGTCAGACTTTGTAGATGAACAAGGTGAACTTTACACCTTGGAGGCATTTGGAGCCGAAGAGCTAGCCCGGATGGAAGAACAAGCGGAGCAGTAGTTAGGAACCTTAGTTCCCTCCCGTTTGTAATAAAAGTACTTATTTTAAGTTTTGTTGTAATAAAGAGCCAGACTCAAGTTTATTTTCAATAAAATGTTTATTTAACGTACCCAAAATTCGGGGCGTTACAATATAAACACATAAAAGAGGTAAAGAAGTCCCTACCTCGCGATGAATACCAAGATCTACGAGATTTGAAAAAGCCCTAGCCTCCACGAACTTCAAAGCTTCGCTCCAAGCTTGACCCATGAATTTACGAGCTCAAGAACACAATAGAAAGGTTGAGGGGAGGTCGATTCCTGAGGTTCTTGAGAGATGAAGCAAGGTTTTTGAGTGAGAGAAGAGAGAGAGAGATAGAGATTGGCTAGAGAGAGAGAGAGAGAACGGATGAGAGAGAGATGAATGGGAGAAAATGATCTCCTACATGCCATACACACCCCTTTTTATACCCCTATATCTTTTTATCACACCCACACTCCCTCGAGTCTCAATTCTTTCATTCTAGTCCTCAATTCAAATTAACCACTAAATAAATCATATTCTCCCAATTGACCATTTAATAAACATTTCAATAATTAAAGGATTTTCGAGTCTCTACACTGAGGGTTTTGAGATGGATGTTGAGTTCCATGTTGTAGACATCCCCGCTACTTTCAACCTGCTGCTGGGAAGGCCTTGGCTCCATAGGTCAGACATCATGGTTGTGCCTTCTACTCTCCATCAGAAGGTTATGCTTAGCTTACCCTCTGGTATGTTAACTACCTGTGGGGACTCCGGCATTCGTCCTCATAAGGAGGATGGCTCTCCTGTTTTAGGAATCAACCATGGCAAAGAAGACGTCGATCTCGGAGGATTCTCTTTTGATACATCTGGCTCAGTACTTGCCATCAACGTGGACGACGACTTCATTATAAGCTCTGTTGCTTTGGACATAATGAGGAGGATGTCATATATGCCTGGTTTGAGACTTGGAATTAACCAGCAAGGGATTCCTGAGTTCCCTATCTTTCCTTCCGCTGAGGGCCGCTTTGGTTTGGGGTATGTTGCTCCTGCCAAAGATCCCAAAAAAGGGAAAGGTACAGGAGAACCTTAAACCCTTTATGGTGATCCAGATAGTTACTTCGTGTGAGAAAGGGGAAATGCTGCTTATACAGGACAGGCTGAACCTTTTGTGGATTCCAAGACTAGGGAGCTTCTACCTGGTTTTGAGATTTTTGCTGCAAACACTTGGCCAAACAATGATGAGGAGCCGACAAAGGCAGAATTCAAGAGGAAGCTATGCCAGGTTAAGGTGAAGACTGAGTGGCTAGGATCGTTTGATCAAGGAAACTTGGGGCTGCTATTCCAAGAATTCTCCCAAATGGGTTTTGCCGAGGCAGCTGAAGAGGCCGAAGTGCTCATGCTCGGGCTCGACGCCCTCGAGGATCCTACCCCTCTCATTGTTGAAGCCAAGGGTAGTATTAAAAATTGCATTTTCAAACAGCGCCTTACATGCATTGACGACACATTTGAGTCTGAGTCTGACATAGACTCTGTTGAGTCTTCTGAGTCTAAGTCTAGCTCTAAGTCGAAGTTTGTGCCTCTTGGCCCTCCACGTCATAGCTTTTATTTCGAGCTTGACTCTGTTGTACTTGGCAACCCTAAAGGGTCTTATGAAATGAAAGAATCTGCTTCTGACTATTTTGATGACTTATACATAAACTATGTCGACCCAGAAGATGAAGGGATAGATTTCGATGGGGATATTCCCAAGGAAATCCGTGCCCTCATTGAGAGGGAAGATGAAAGGCATGCTCGACCATTAAAAGAAGAAGTAGTTTCTATAAACTTGAAAGACGAGGGCGATCCCCGAATGGTTCAAGTGGGCTCCATGTTATCCTAGAGGAACATCGTGATTTCAAAGGGCTGCTCACAGAATTTGGTGATATCTTCACATGGTCTCATCAAGACATGCCATGTATTGACCCTGAGATAGTGGAGCATCGAATCCCCCTACTGCCGGATGCTAAACCTATGAAGCAGAAATTAAGGCGGATGAGGTCGGATTGGGTGGAAAAAATCAAGGACGAAGTCACCAAGCAGATTGACGTTGGTTTTCTCAAGGTTTCTCAATACCCTACTTGGGTTGCCAACATCGTTCCTGTTCCGAAGAAGAACAGACAGATCCGAGTATGTGTCGATTTCAGGGATTTGAACAAAGCAAGCCCCAAAGATGATTTTCCCTTGCCTCACATTGATGCGCTTGTGGATAATACAACGGAACATGCTATGCTCTCATTCATGGATGGATTCTCGGGTTACAATCAGATTCTCATGGCACCAGAGGACCATGAGAAAACAACTTTCATCACTGAGTGGGGAACTTACTGTTATTCGGTCATGCCATTTGGGTTGAAGAACGCTGGTCCTACTTATCACCGGGCAGCCACAACCATCTTGCATGATATGATCGACAAAGAAGTTGAAGTCTACGTGGATGACATGATTGCCAAGTCAAAAACTCGAGAAGGCCACATTCCTATGCTTAGGAAGTTCTTCGAAAGACTCCGAAAATATCGAATATGCCTCGATCCGCAGAAGTGCACTTTCGGAGTCACAGCAGGTAAGATGCTCGGCTCTTTGATCACTTCTAGAGGAATAGAGGTTGACCTGTCAAAGATCAAGGAAATTCTCGAGATGAAGCCACAAGAGTCTGAAAAGGGAATGATGAGCTTTTTGGGGAAGGTACAATTCATCAGCAGATTCATCGCCAAGTTGACTTTAACTTGCGAGCCGATGTTACGTCTACTCAAGAAGGATGTTCCTTTTACATGGACAAAGAAGTGTCAAGCCGCTTTTCTTTCCATTCAGAAGTATTTGTAGAACCCATCGGTTTTGATGCCACCTGTCCTTGGCAAGCCTTTGATTCTCTACCTGTCTGTAACCTCATCTTCCATGGGATGCTTGTTGGCTCAAGAAGGAGACAAAGGAGTTGAGAAGACCATTTATTATCTGAGCAAGAAAATGGTCGGATGTGAAGAACGCTACACTGCTTTGGAAAAGACGTGTTGGGCTTTTGTATGGGCTTCCAAAAAGATGAGGCACTACATGTTAGCTTACCCTGTGAAGTTGATTTCTCGAATGGATCCTCTCAAGTATCTATTTGAGAAGCCTGCACTCACTGGTAAATTAGCATGCTGGTTGCTTTTGCTGGCGGAATTTGATCTTTAGTACGTCACAAGGAAGCCGGTCAAAGGACGTGCAATTGCAGAATTTCTCACTGACCACCCCGTTGATGGACCGGAGGATTCTGACTTTGTGTTTCCAAATGAGGAGGTACTGACAGTTATTGAAGACGTTTTGGCGCTCTATTTTGATGGGGCAGCCAACCAGAAAGGATTTGGAATCGAGGTATTGCTGATCACACCTGATGGCTCTCATATTCCACTTGCATTTAAACTCAATTTTGATGTTACGAACAACCAAGCTGAGTATGAGGCCTGTATTGTTGGTATGGAAGCTGCGCTTACACTTGGTGTTGAAAAGCTTGAAGTTATTGGAGATTCTAATCTTGTGGTCTCTCAAGCCAATGGGGAGTGGAAAGTCCGTGAAGAGAAGCTGAAGCCTTATCATCAGGATTTGGAAGAACTTATTCCTCATTTTAACATGGTAATCTTCACTCATATCCCTCGGTTGAAGAACCAATTCGCTGATGCCCTGGCAACTTTGGCCTCTATGGTCGAACTTCCTTTGGGTGTCAAGCTGTGCCCCATTCTGTTTGAACAAAGGGATTTTCCCGCTCATCAGTATGTCAACGCCATCGATAATGTTGATGATGGCCTACCCTTGTACCATGATATATGGAACTTCGTTGAGAGTGGGATGTATCTGGCTGAGGCCACTAAAAAGGATCAAACTGTGTTGCGAAGGTTGGCGGCCCAATACATCATCTGTGGAGGAAAACTGTACAAGAGGTCTCATTGTGGAATGTACAAGCTATGTGTTAACGGCGCAGAGGTGACAAGGATTATGGAAGAGATTCATGAGGGAGTCTGCGGTCCTCACATGAGCGGTGTCATGCTCGCTAGGAAGATCTTACAGTAGGGTTACTTCTGGTCTACTATGGAACCTCAGTGTGTAGATTTTGTACGGCGCTGTCACAAGTGCCAGATCCATGCCAATCTTATGCATTTTTCTCCGTCTAATCTGTTTGGTATGACTTCACCTTGGCCTTTCTCCGTGTGGGGCATCGATGTCATCAGCATGATCAGACCGTCTGCTTCAAATGGTCACAAGTTCATTCTAGTAGCGATAGATTACTTCACCAAGTGGGTGGAGGCTGAATCTTACAAAACCTTGACTGCGGTTCAAGTCACTTACTTCATCAGAAAGAACATCATTTATCGGTACGTTGTCCCTTAGGCATTTGTATCAAACAATGGGACTCATTTCAAAGGCAGGGTTTTGGAACTCTTCAAAGAATTCAAGATTCAGATCCATCATTCAATGGTCTATCGCCCTCAAATGACTGGAGCTGTCGAAGTGGCAAATAAGAACATCGAGACAAGCATCAAGAAGTCTGCTGAATCTGCCCGGGACTGGCATGAGCAACTACCTCTAGCACTTTGGAGGTATCAAACTTCAATTCAAACATCAACAGGGGCAACACCCTATTCTCTAGTTTACGGGATGGAAGCAGTACTCCCCATCGAGTTTAAGGTACCGTCATTGAAGGTCATGGCAGAATGTGGACTCACGGAATCTGAGTGGCTCAGCAGGAGGTTCGTTGAACTCATGCTCTATGATGAGAGGAGGCTTCGTGCCTTGTACCATGCTCAAGGGTATTAGCGAAGAATTGCTCGCGCATTCAACAAGAAGGTGAAATCTGGGGACTTGGTTGAGGGAGACATGGTTACGAAGGAAATCCAAGCACCTATGTTCGATCTTTGTGGTAAGTTCCGTCCAAAGCATTCTAGGCCTTACATTATCAAGACCATCCTCTCAGGGGGAGCAGCTCAGCTTATAGACCTCGACGGCATTGAAATCGCCACTCTGGTTAATCTGGATCAACTTAAACATTACTACCCTTGAGAGAAGCTCGTTGGACCAAAAACCACAAGGGTGGGTGGTTCCAAGCAAAATTTAGAGCAAGCCTGTTAGACTGAAAACCTAAGGAGGCGGTCTAGGCAAAAATAAATAGGCATCAATCAGAGCTCACTAGACCGAAAACCTGAAGAGGTGGTTCTAGGCAAAATTTAAAGTGTAAAAGGAGAGGTAAAACACTCGAGTGAACCTTAGCTTGAACTACGTACGACTTGATTCCTTGAAAAGGGATACGCAGGCAATCTCTTTGTGAGATTCGATCACAATCAATCAACTTGATCCATGGTTTGCCGTTTTGGGGTGTATTTCGGCGGTCAGAGCGATGTGGTGTTCAACATTTGAATCAAAAGAAACCCTTATCTTTCAATTTTATTGCAAACTACTATTTCTATTACATAGTTGAGCAAAGTCTTAAAACATTTAAGCATGAAAAACAGAATAAAGTGCTAGAGGCCTCAACAGGCTCACGGTTTATTCTAAGTCATCAGAGTCTGTCAGGAGTCAATCGATGTTTTGCCTTCTTGCAACTTCCCTTTGCAGCCATGTTTTGTAGCGACGTTGGAGCTCTGTGCTGAATTCTGGATCTGCTCCCCCGAGTTGCCTCAGACCCCAATTGTGTTGATATCCAAGGAGATTTTGAGCGTTGAGTGCAGGAATGTGGAAAGTTTCAACCCCGGCCCTATGTGTAGAGACCCGTAAAATTTTTCTATTTTCTTTAATCGTTTAATATGTAAAAGATCGTATTTGCTTTAAATTATATGTTTATTAATGAGGTTATTCGGATACGTCTACCATTGTGTATGAGACATTCGGAGAATAGTTGGATTTTAAATTTCGGTGTTGAAATGATGTGTGGAAGTGTTGGTAGCAATCGGGGTTTGATTTGATGAACGTTGGCAAAAAATTTCAAATCTGTCTTTAATGTACAGGTACATCGCGGCCAGAAACTGTGAAATGCTGAAATTTCTAGGTACCTGTACCGATACTGTCATTCCACGGTACTGGTACATCATGCAAAATTGCTGATTTTCCAGCACGCATGACAGCTCACTATAAATACCCCCATTTACCATTTTTCACACCCAAAACCCTCGAACCAGACCTGGAAACACCCCCTCTCACCTACCCAACTCCAATCTCACCCAAAACTCTTGATTTCAACATCAAATCTTCAAGACCCAAGGGTTTTCTTCCTCAAAATCACAAGATTCTTGCGTTTGGTGAACCAATGGTGAGTTTTGTGTTCTTGTTCTCACTCCTTGAAGCTCTATCACATTTTTCTCTCCCTCCTCTCGATTATTTGTTGATCTTTGCTTGTTATTCATGTTTTTGGGCTTTATTTGCTCTAGATCTTGTATCCAAGCTTGGGTGAAGCTTGTCGATCTTTGAAGAATTCAAGTTTATTGCTCTTGGTAGACCTAAGGTTTTGCTTAAAACCCATCTAGGTAGGGATTTCTTACTCTTGTTATGTGTTTATGCAGTGATCGTGCCTTGCTTCGTTGTTTGAGGTTATTCTTTTCATTTTCGAAATTCTGCAGAATTGATCACTGCTTATGGGGGTTTTTCGTCATCTTAAACTCAGAAATAAATTTTGGTTCCTTCATATGAAATAGATTAGACTTAGATCCCGTTCTAATGCCGCTAGAATCACCCAAAACTGTTGAGAGTTGAATTAATGGTGGATTTTAGAAATCTGGTCATGAATCTGTCTCATTTTCTGGGTTTGCGCTCAAATTCGAACGCCCATAACTTTCTTGTCCGATGTCCGTTTCATGCAAAATTTATATCGAATCGAAGGTCTTGAAGTCAGCTTTCTATTGCCACTAGAATTGCCTTAAAAGTCTTAGTACACATAAAGTTATGACCATTTGAGTAGAGGTGTGTCAATCTGCCAATGTCTGTAGCTACTCCTAACGTTGTTTTCGTTCCGTGTGATGGCTCCCTATATGGTTAGAACATGTTTAAGTCACTCTCGAGTATGATTGCTTGTGTCCCAATGGCTCGTTGTTCGATCATGTCTCTTGGCACTCGTTAGAGTATAATATTAGTATCGTTAGGTGGGGAATGTACTGTAAGGTTGATTAGGAATAACGTGGATTTAAAGTATTTATCAATGTGCAATGGGGTATGCTTATGAGTTTGTAATACATTGTTGATGATGTATGAACGAATGTGAATTTGAAAAAAAAAAGATGTTAGCTTATATACTGATTGATAATGCTTTTATGTTTACGTGAGTTGTGAATTCTGAATTGAGGGTCCTGCAATGCAAGGTGTGGTAATATGGAGACTCTAGAGGGCCCGCAATGCAAGGTGTGGTAATGCGAAAACCCAGGTGGAGAGAATTCAATGTGACGCAAGGGGTGGTAACACAGTTGAATGTCTCGCATGATGAAGAGAATTTTGATTGACTTCAGAAGTCTATGTTGATGTTTGGATTGTTTGTAGCTTGGGATTGTGGTTGTCGAAAAAGAGAATGAAAGGTTGGTTTTATTAAAGAAAGAAATTTGGATTTTGAAAAGATTCTTGAGTGAATCAACAGATTCGGTATTTGGGCACAAATCAACGGACTCCGGTATTCAAGCTCAAATCAACGGAGTTTGACCCGTAATGGTCTTGAGTTTTCTCAAAATTGTTTTGGAAATCAAAAGGAAAGTTTTATGAAATGAGACTCTATGGTGAGTGGTATGAGTAGAGAAAGTAGTTGTGGCATTCGTTCAAAAAGTTATCAGATGGTTGAACTATTGTTTTAGTTTGCTAGATTGATACGAGTTTAAAAGTTGCTTCTAGTTGATGCATGAATGGTTAGGGACATCTGTACGACGTCCAGGATTTTCCAGTCTTAGTCCGTTTGTTTGTAGTGGTAACTTCTGTATCTCTTGTTCGTTTTGTTAAAATTCATTCACTCTAGTTGCATGTTTCATCGTATTTTCATATAACTTGAGTATAGATTTTTCTATAGGGCTAGTGTAACTCAACCTATCATTTTCAGGTACAAAGCAAGGAAAGTGGCATGGCGTGCATCTAGTGCTTGTTGATCATATGTTTTGAAGGTATAAAAGCGGCGACATTTTGCATATGACTTGAAAGAAATTCTTGAAAGAATGATTATTGTAAATTGTAATTCTATTTCGGTATTTTGGTGACTTGGGTCCTTGAGCCAGGACTGAAATTTTTAAATTTAACTTTGAGAACAGGGAAAGATATGTCATTTGGGTATTATCGATACTTTAGTTATAATTTTATATATTGAAAATGATTATTATTTATGTTGAAAATCGAGGGCGTGACACTATGCAATCCTTGACTCATGCCTAGTTGGCCGGAGAATACGACCTGGAATGTAGAATGTGAAAGCGGTCAACCCAGCGATCACCATTCTCTCGAAACCTGCAGAGTTGATGGCCATATCCGGGATATTCAATGCTTCGTGCCTCCAGATGATTTCATTCGATGACATCTCGTTCATAAATGTGTACCACTCATTTATAGACATCTCCAGGTATATCATCCCTCACTAATGCGTTTAGCCAGGCAGGTGGGGCCAGCGTGCCTCTGGTGCCGTAAGCAGTCCCAATTTGTCTGATAGCTATAGCTGTATGAACAAAAAGACAAGTAAGGAGCTATATAAAACTTGAGTAGAAAAACAAGTGAGAAGCTCCATAAATAGCCTTAGCTGAGTGTTGAGGTAAAAAGAAAATGTGAGAAAGCTGAAAAAAGGTGAGCTGAGTGAGGGTTTACCTGAAGCAAGAGAGGGCTTCTCCTAAATGTGTCGGTTTGACCGATAGAAACCAAATCCAAACCTATGAGAGTTTCTACAAGAACCAAAGGCACCACATTCCTTCGAGCGCCCATTTGAGTGGCAACACTCACTAGGGAAGGATTAACCCATCCATCTGGAGATACCAGTAGATAAGTAGCTAACACACTGATTGCCAGGGCAAATCGGCGCCAAGCCTGCATAGCGGTATTTTCTCTGTTGCCTTCGGGTCCGTACCACTCCATTAGGCACATGATGTTGATTTTCCCTCCACTTAGCAGGTTTTCTGCTGCTCCTCCCGAGATATTGAGATAGGATTGCAGAAGTTTTGGCATGCTCTTTCTATAAGGCAGTATGACGATCACGCTGGAGGCAAACCCCCGGAGGTATGCTTGGAACTCCTCAACGGTTGGGCATAGTTCATTGTCCCCGAATCTAAACACATGGAAGTCGGGATCCCAGAACCGTGAAGCCGCTACCAGAATTTCAGGGCTAAGCCTCACGTTTCGAAGAAAACGGAAGGCGTCCAGCCCGTGGGATCGAAAGGATAACCAATCGTCGGCAACAAATGTTGTTAGCCATGGACTAATCAAAACTGGAAGGTTATTTGCCATTGTAAAGGGTTGTGAAGGCTTTGGCTTTGAGGAGGTGCTCTTTCATTTCACAGGGGCTTTGCCCTTTATAGCAAAAATATGGAAATATCTTCCTTTTTTAAGGGAAAATATCAAAGCAAGGTGGCACTCCCCCTTCATTATAAGGGCACACCTATGAACTGTCCAACGGGCGTCCTGGACGGCCAAAGGTGTTGACAAGGCACCCAACATCTCAGATTCAAGATGGGTCAAAATTGGTAACTGTAACAGGGAGTATCAAGTGCGTGCCAGTATGGGTTCTGCTCGCTCGTTATTGTCCTTGAAGCCATTTGACGTAACGACTGTCCAGCTAGTCCACAAAATTCGTGTTGGGGCCTTCAAGCATCCTATCATTCCAACTACTCCAGTAATTGCACAGTGTCTGAACATCAAAATTGGGCAGTTGGAAGTTTTCAATTCCAGACTTGTGCAGACCCTATCTCATTCCCAAGTGACAGAGTATACGGCCCGGGATATAAAAGGTAAAGCTCGTCAAGCCAACAATTATCATTCTTTCAAAGCCTGCAGAGTTGATGGCCATCTTAGGCATGTTCAGCCACGGACATCTCCAGACAAAGTCGTCGGACTGCATGTCATGCAGGAAGACATACCACTCTAGCATTTCCCTTTCAGGGTACAGCATCGATCATTCAAGCATCCGCTTAGGAAAGTGCTCCCACCCTGCATGGGGTGCCTCGAGCAAGCTGACCTTGTCAGAAAGCCATATATGTACGAGTAAAACAAAAGAGAAAAAAAAAACAAGTAAGTAGCTAGATAAAGCCTAAGCGAAAAGACAAGTAAGGATCTCCTCTTTTGGTATTTAGTCGATGTGTATACTATAAGCGTCTGTTTTAATAAATCTGCAGTCTTGGTCTATCTGGCTCATGCGGCGTTCAATCAAGTTCAACCACCAGAAGATTTCTTTCTGAAATTTCTCTTGCTCTTTGGTAACATACCCTACTGGCAACAGAAGATCAGACAAGTCACCACAGGTCCAGACGAAGATCTCCAATGTCTGCAAACTGGAAATTTAATGATGCTTATCCGGAAGAATGGCGCCAAAATATTCGCTATCTTTTGACCCAGTATCACTTGACTGACAGAGATGAAGAAAGTAGTTCAGATGATCCAGAGTGACAAGAGCGAAAATTATTGGTGTTTACTGTTTGTTGTTGTATCATATTATTGGTGTGTACTGTAAGAGTAAAGTGTGGTAGTATTATCCTCTTTCCGGAGAGGGTGAAAGTCTGTAAAGTAATAAATGTAAAAGTAGTCAGTAGTTAAGTTTTGCAGGTAATAGGAAGAGAAAGTCCTACGAAGATGGACTAGTAATAGTAACTTGTAATTATGGTTGTACTGTTCTATGATGTAGGCGGAGGACTCCATGATGTAATCAGAGGACCCTTTTATACCTATAAAAGGGGTACTCTCCCACGTTGTAAACAACCAAGTCAGCTCATCTCTCCTCCATTATGAGTCTGCAAACGATAATTTCCACTGTGGATCTCAATGCTCGGGGACTCTTGATATGCTGAAAGGAATATAGTGTGATACTCCTTTCTCCAAGTGATAGAACCATCAGGATTAGGGATACATCTTTTTTGAAATAAAAGACATTATGGTAGGACACTTCAAACTGAGTGAGAAAAGGATAGACAGGATGAAAGGGTAGACCTTTTATGGGACCTTCATCAAGACCATACTTAAAAATACGCGAGCCTTATCCGAGTGTCGAGGTAAAATAAGAAAGTGTGCAAGTCAGTAAAAGGTGAGCTGAGTGAGAGTTTACTTGAAGCAAGCGCAGACTGCCACCGAATGTGTTGGTCTGACCGCTTTTGAACAGATCTAAGCCCATTATCGTTTCAGCCAGGACTATGGGAGTGATATTCTTTCGGGCCCCCATCTGAGAAGCTATACTCACGAGACTGGCGCTAACTTTCCCGTCGGCAGGAATTAACATGTAGGCTGCTATTGCGCAAATTGAAAGGGCAAAACGTCTGTGTGCCTGCTCGACATAGTCCTCCAAGATCCTGTCAGGGCTGTACAGCTCAATCAGGCGCGGAATGTCAAGCTCGCCGTCATGAATTATACTTGCCACCAGTTCTTCAAATATTTTCAAAGTCATCCCCAGCAGATGACTCATGTTCTCTTGGAGTGGTGGGATAGCAAGTATGTGGGAGTTAGCAAAACCATGGAGATAAGCTTGAAATTCCTCCACAGTTGGACACAGTTCGTCGTTGTCATACCGGAAAACGTGCATAACTAGATCCCAGTGCACAAGAGCTTCGAGGAGCTCGGGGCGTGGCCCCACATATCGGAGGTCGTGGATTGAGGCTAGGCCTCGTGACTGAGGACTTGCCCAATTGATGGTTTCGAACCTGGTTAGCCAAGGATCGAGTAAGGTAGCCAAAGGACTTTTCCATTTCAAATGATGGGAGTGTTTAGTATTTGGAAGAGGAAATGTGTGCTCTCAATGCCATTAGCTTCTCTCATTTATAGACAAACTTACAAAATTATTGGCCTTGATTTGCATGCCAAAGGATAAGCACAATGCATAGGTGTCCCACCACCTTGCATACAAGGACACCCCCTCCTACAGCTCCAAAACTGCCTGCAGGACGTTTAGAAGTATGACATGGTTTGTTGTGCCTTAAAAGAATTGGTCTAGTCAAACAAAGGCACCTATGCAGGGTCTGAATTGCGCGCGTTGTTTGTGGTTCCACGCGCGTAAGCGCAATTCAGTGGGCGTCGTTTCCAATATAGCGCACGCATCTGCAATACATCAATAGACAGATTTCAGTATGCTACTGCCTCAGTTTGGTCATTTTTGGTTCCAAAGGTCTTTTGCGCTTTTGATGGTTCCAACAAGTCTCCAGGGGCATATGTGATTGTATCCAAGCATCGGATTCAAAAAGTTGCGCTTAACGAAGAGTTTGGACCCCCAACGGCCCATTTCAAGTTCAAAACAAGTTCAAAAGGTCAAAATTTGTTCTAAGGGTTTTTGCCAAGTTCTCTCATGCCGCACAGGTCATATGAACCATTTGTGACTATGAGGGGGTGTCGGTTTCAGTCCGGGACATAGCCGAGTTGTCTTTTATGTGTTTTGTCCGTTTTTGCGACATTTTCAACATTTTTCAGTCTAAATCTTATTCCGAGACATTTTTCTTAGTTCCGTCGATTTGTACAGGTCATGTTGTACATTTTTGACCTTATAGAAGTGTCGGTTTTGTCAAAATAGAAGTATTTTGGGATTTTGGCTTATTAATGCCCCAAGTTTCATTATATTCTTCATATCCCCGTATCCTGGTCATATCCGAGGGCACATTTTCCATTTTCATTCGAGCTAGTCACACCTATACATACGCGTGTGTCTGTAAGTCATCTTAGCGCATTGTCAATGCAGGATTCAGTATTAGTAGTTTGGTTTATGTTATCTCTTTTACATTATAAGAATCAATAAACAAGAAAATGCAAATTTTATAACTACTAATCTATATCCATCTTTGCAATTGTGGAATATAAAGTCAAAAGTGGCACTTCGGCCAATCAAAAGCAACATGTCAAGTAGGGCACATCCGCCCACAAGTCAAAAGACGGGCTCGCAGGCCCAATACTACCAAAAGTCAACTAGGGCATGCTAGCCCGCTATCTAGTTATCTACGTGGCCACACAGGCCCAAAAGCAAAAAAGTAAATGCAGTAAAGTAAGTGAGGCTCATTGATAGCCCTCACTTGAACCAGTCGAGGTCATCACCATTGTCATCCTCATCGTCGTCTTCCTCCTCCCTTGGATCCCACTGGTATCCAAGATCATCTGCGGTGTCGTCAGAGCCACTGCTGTTGGACGAGCGCTCCTCATCCTCTTCATCCTCTTCTTCTTCATCCTCTTCCTCAGAGGGTTAAGATTCTATCCTTTTCCTCTTCTTAGTCTGCTCTGACTGGGATGGCCACTCGCGCATCTTTAGTTGGTACTTCTCCTCTGCATGTGCTACGGCCTCCTTGGCTGCCTGCAGGTTCCTGGCTGCCTACTGTGCACCACGTTTTTGTCGCCGAGTTGTGGTCGGAGGTGTAGGAGTCCTTGCTGCCATCTTCTTCTTTGGAGGATCTCTGGCGCTTTTCCTTCTAGGAGCCGCCCTGCCCTGTGCCTGCATTTTAAATTTTTAAGCATTCGTATACATTGTGCATATTGTATATCAAATGTTTGAAAGCAGATATAATCTATCAAATCAAAGTCCATCAAAGCATATATGTATCGGAAGCAGGTGTATATCACGAGTATCAGAAGCAGGAATGTATCGTTTTGTATACCTGAGACCTCTGAACAACTGTTGGCTGAACTGGTGGTGGAGTCGATGTTGGATAGTGCAACTCCAGTGGCATGCCGCTCGCCGCTCTTCTCATCACATTTTCCATCGCAAGCATGCGATGGACAGCTTCATTCACCCACTCAATTGGCACCTGCAAATACAATTTGGGATTAGCAAACAGTTCATCAGTGTTTCAAGTATATTGAAATGCAATAATGGAAGCTAAGTCTTATAGGGATAGTCACTGGTGCAGGCTCAACTCTAGCAGGAACCAAGCGTACCTCAGCTGGATTGCCTTGTGTGTCCACCACTGCTATCTTCCAAAGCAACTCAAGTGGCCCACCTCTCACCAGACCACTCAAGCTCTGTCTCACACGGCCTTCTACCCCTCTTTGTCTCTAAGCAACAACCCTCCTCTACCTAGCAACTCTGCAAGCCTGACCCCACATCTCTCTAAAGGCCCGAACTTCTGGCAGCCCTACTAAACGCTCTCTTTGGTACGTGGCATAGTCCATATTAGGACGCAAGTAGCGTGTCAGGTCGGTGTCAGGTTGCGTGAACGTCTCCAGTTAGGCCCGTGTGTACTCTTCTGTGTGTGAGGCCCGTGGTGGAAGTGGCCCTGGCACCTGGAACTCAGCGTAGCTAAGTGACTGGCATGTCACTCGGTTTCCCAAGTACCATTCCCAGCCAAAGGCCGATTCCAGTAGCACCCTGCTAGCCGTAACAGCCTTGCTCTTAGCCGGGTACTCAGGCTCTGGCCCTGCCACTTTCCAAGGATCCCAGTTGATCTGCAAATAAGACAAACAGGTAATGCACACAATTGATCAGCGGCAGCATTAAAGCAATAAAGGGAATGCATGATTAACTATGGAAGTTTTTCGTGTTATACCTGTGAGGTTTTCAGCTCGTCCAAGTACAACCGGAAGGCATTTAGGTCGCCTCTTCCTTCTTTCATCCCCATGTTCTCCTTGCTCCAGATCAGCGCGCGGGGGAGGGTGCTCAGGTCGGGATGCTTGCACATTGGCGGGTACATCCATAGCACTTTGTAGGCTCAGAGCTGTACAATGTTCAAACATTCAAAAGCATCAGTCACAGCGTATACAATTACGCAAATACGTAATCAAGTAGGCAATGCAATCGAATTGATACAAATATAATGGCAATTGTACTTTTCTATATTGAAATTATACCTCCCAGATCCTCTAGTAGCCAGTGGCTCCTTGCTCAGTCCTCGCAGAGTCTCTCAAAAAGCCGTAGGCTGCACCGAGGGCTGCTTCACCCCAGTCAAAGCGCGAGGTTGTCTTCAGGTCCTTCAACGCCGACAGGTATGATAGGTGCACCTTACTCCGCCTGCTTGGGTACAAGGAAGCACCAAAATGGTATAGCAGGTACGCCTTGGCCATCTGCTCTACCTCTTGCTCGGTCGTCACCTTCTTCCACTACGCCAAATATCGCTTTTACCGACGGTATTATTACCGGCGGTAAAAAAACTGCCGTTAAAAGCTATTTTTACCGGCATTAGTAAAACCGGCCGGGAACAACTACCTAAAACGGCGGTTTTTTTAAAAATGCCGTTTTTACAAACTTTTACCGGCGGTTTTTTAAAATACCGCCGGAAATAATAGAATATACGGTTTTTTTAATACCGGCGGTTTATTACCGGCGGTTTATTACCGCCGTTTATAATAATATCGACCCGTATAATATAAATATTATTATCTATCCTACATGACCCAATATGCGAGTCAGCCCAGTTGGTAGCACGCGCGCTATAGGATCCGGAGGTTCCGGGTTCGATTCCTGGGAAAGCAAAAAAATTTAACCACCGATTTTATTGCCGGCGGTATTATTACCGGCGGTTCTTTACTGCCGTTTTTAGTATTACCGGCGGTTTTCTAATGCCGCTTTTGTTTTTCCGACAATTGTTTTCCCGACGGTTTATTTTCAGCGGTTTTTGAACTATTACCGGCGGTTTTGAGTATTACCGGCGGTTTTCGGACTAGTAACGGCAGTCTTCTCATGCCGCTAATACTAAAATTTGGCGTAGTGTTCCTACTGTACTTTTTGAACTGCTCATACCTCACCATCCCCTCCTCAATTTTGAGCATCTGCCCCAAAAACCACTCCAATGCCACCGGATCATTATGAATGCCCGAGTCAAACAGGATGGGCTCTCCTCTAACCCTCAGGCTAGTAATCGCCGCAAAGTCAATAGGTATCACAGTCATCTCCACAGGTGGTAGGTGGAAGGTATTGGTGGTATCCCTCCACCTCTCTGCAAGTGCTACCAAGACGGCATGGTCATTTCTGACCGGAGAAAGAGTCCGTATGAACTCGCCAAAGCCCACCTCGTCCACCAGCTGCCTCACTCTCAGCGGCAGGCTCTTATACAACTCCAGGGAACTACTCGCGCCTCCGAAGCCGCGAATATCCCTCTGTCTCGCTCTCACCTATTTCAAACACAAAGACAAGCAACAGGGGAACATTTCAGCATGCATGGCTTCATTTTCTAATTCTAGGTAATCAATGTATTCTAACGACAGATGATTGGTTCAAGTTATTACATGCATGGCATACTATACAAGGACTATGGTATCATGACATGGTTCGTTTCAAGGATTATTGTATGTTATTCTCAGTTCAAGTACATGCAAGCAAATACAAATTTAAACTATAAAAGGGGTTTTCCAAGAATGTACCTCTGTCCAGCTGCTTGAGATGTGAGTCTCAGGGTCTCTCAGAACAAGCTCAGCGTTGTACTCCGTCTGCCGTGGCTTGTAAGCCGCAAAGCCTGATGGCATGAACAAGTGTGGCGTGGGAGGCACGTACACCTCGGCTAAAAAAGAAGGACGTGTCACATTCCTAGCCTCCTCCATCGCTGACACCCTAGGCCCCCCCGCCTCCACTCTGGTGCTCTCCTCGACCTCCATATCTCTCATATGCTCCTCTCTCGCAATTCTTTCTCTCTCGGCTCGCTCCGCCGCCTCCGATGCCACTATTGCTCTCACCCGTTCTTCCTTAGCCTCTAAGACTGCGATCCCAATCGCAGGGTTCTCCTCGAGGAGTCTCGCCAAAGCCTCATCGCTCAGGTACTGGCAGACATCATGTTTGGTTACCGGCCTATGACTTGACGACATTGCCGCTGGCCGAAAAAGCACGTCCTCTTCTCGATACACAAAAGGAATCCCTATGGTCTCCTCCTCTCCGGTAACAACACCCTTGCCTCTCAACAAGTCCCTCAGCAGAGACCCGGTCGGCCCGACATCACCACCCTCGGCTCCACTACTGCTGACCCCATCAGAACTTCCACCAACTACTATCAAGTCCCCCACCATTGTACTCAGGCCCGTCGGCTAGACAACGGGCTCCGCAGAACTTGTCTTCTCCGATGTGCGAGGATCCGCCTCTGGCGCGCGCCCTTCGCCTCCACCATCGACCTCCTGCTCGCGGCCTTGATTGCCATCGCTGCCGTCTGTAGCCACTGCGCCAGCACTCATGGCCTCCTCTGTCGCCGTTTGATACACTATTTCGACTTCCATTGGCCCTCCCCGATCCTCCGGACGATCAACTTCTCCCCTTCCGCCGCTGTTACCGTGATCCACCATGGATGGTAGTGTGAGTGTGGGTTTGTTGGTTTTGTGAAGAAATCGAGGGTTTGAGAGAGATTGAGAGAGTTTGAGAGTTGGGAGGAGTTTGAAACTCTTGGAACCTGCTGAAAACCATTTTTGAAACGTCCCCGGGAAGTTTAAAGGCATGAAATAGGCACGGGCCAAGTCTGGTCCTGATATGGATCTAGGCCCCAACAAGTGTCATGCGCGTGCGGGACTGCGTCTATCGCGCGTCAGTCAAGTTGGGTCTCAGGCCCAATCCAGCTTCTGGCCAGGCCCAATCATGTTTATCTCTCCTACAAAAGCCCATGGATTCTTATTAGGGCATCACAACAATTTTGGGGGTCATTTTGAATTAATACTTTCAATCTGGAGCATTTTTATATCCCCAGTAGTGGTCTGCCCGCACATCCATCCGTCCAACTATCAATCAGCGACGATCCGTCCGTCCAATTTCAAATCAGCGACAATCCATCCATCCAATTTCAAATCAGCAACGATCCATCCATCCAATTATCAATCGGCGACGATCCATCTGTCCAATTTGACGATCCATCTGTCCAATTTCAAATCAGCAATGATCCATCCGTCCAATTTCAAATCAATGACGATCCATCCATCCAATTTCAAATCAGTGACAATCCATCCGTCCAATTATCAATCAGCGATGATCCATCCATCCAATTATCAATCAGCGACGATCCATCCGTCCATTTATCAATTGTCAACGATCCATTCGTCCAATTTTTCAATCCGACGATCTATCCGTCAAAATCTGTTTATTCCCCAAGAGAGTTCGCATAGACAATCGATCCGCTCTCCGATCCATTGGTGCACAGTATTTTCATACTCCTCTTCATTTTCCATTAATCGGCTTTTGGGCATATTCGATAGGTGTCTAGAAATCTTTGACGTTACTCATACCAGTTCAATGGTGCTCCACATGCCGTCAAAGAGGGACTACTGTAGACACCCCAATCTGGGTTTCCCAATTGATTTACTTTGTTTTTCAGTTTCTTGTTTCCCCGATGATGAATTAGATCGAAAAGCAGTCTTGAGAATGGAAAGGTTTGAACTTGGAGTGGCTGGAACCCCTTTTAAACCTCTGTGAACCCCAAAACCCTAACCCTAAAGGTTAGAGCGGCGTGCGTTGAACTGGCTTCCACACGTGTGTGTCAGCTTGCCAAGTGTTGGTCAAAGGTCAAAGCTTTGACTGTTGACCAGTGCGCGGGGTAGGTGGCCCGAGCGTGCGCCAGTCTCATTCTCACGTGCGTAGGTCAACACCTGTCCTTATCACCTTTTTCCAGCTGAATTTTGTAATCATCAGGGGGTCTACAGGGCTGTAGAACCTCATTTTCGTCACCTGAACAACATTTTGCACCTACTTGGGGTGCCTCCCCTCACAATAACTCCCATCACCTTTTTCAACCTCTTTCACCACCAAGCAACCACAACCAGCCTTGTTGGCTAGTTGTATCACCTTGTTTGCCACCAACCTTACTCCTTCCAATCTCCTATATATACCCCCATTGGTTTACCATTTTAAAGGGTTACAAAATCTCAAAGATTACCAAAATTCAAGTTAAAAAGGATACAAAGGTCCAAATACCCTTGATATCCCATCACTCAATCCATCTCCATACACTCATTTTGCCACCACTATCTACTTGTTCAAACCATTCTCAAATCACTCAAGGAAAGGTATAAACACTTCTTTCTGCCTACTATTTTGATCTCTGAGGGGGGCTGGCAGGGCCAAGGTTGGTAATCAATACTAGTCCTAGCCCTAAAGTCAGTAGGATTACAAGAACTGTGTAACTAGCACACCCACGTGCGCTGGAGCCAAGCGCCTGTCTTAGGTTGCTCGTGATGGCCTACATGGGGATGGGGATGCTAGTTTTTTTCCTGTTTTATTGTATTAAAAAATCACTGTGGTGCATGTTAAAAACTGACTAGTTGTTTTGTATGCTAAAATTGTTAATTTACCTCAGCATGCTTTATTGTTTACTTTGGAATGCCCCTGGGTTGCTTCTGAGTATGTTTCAGAGCCCAGGCATGTAAAGCCAATTCCTAGAAATTCAATCCGTACAAGCGCATGTTTGTCCTTGACACATGCGCACTGGTCAGCTCGTTTCCAGTGATTGGTTCTTGCATGGGCAGCTTGGACCTTGGGCCCTGTTTAAATACCCCTACTGTTTAGGGGTTCTATTTTTGTTTCATTCATCCTGTTTGCAAATATTATTTCCTTTCTGTACATATAAACTCCTTGGTATGCCCCCTAGGTGCGCACTGGTCCTTCCAGAGCCCAAAAGGGGATAAAATTCAATCTGTGGTGGAATATTGACACACACGTGTGTGTATGAGTTTGGTGTGCGTTGGAAGACTTACATGTACGTAGATCCATGCATGCAAGTTGGCCATTGTTCACGTCATATTCATACAAGGCATTGTTTTGATAACTGATCATAGTGTTGGGTTTTATCCCATTTATTTATTCATCATTTCATCTCTCCATGCTATTTTTGATCACATCCTGCAAATTGTTACGGTATTAATCCCCTATTAATTGTTTCCCTGCTCTAATTGGCTAAAAATCGATTAATAAAAGAAGAATCACAAACATTTTTACAAAATGCCTAAGTAGAAACCGATCTCTGGATTGGGCGAGAAGGGTGCCATAAAACCCTTTCCCTCTTGTAACTTGGCTCCCAAACCTAGATATGGTTATGACGGATTGGTGCCTTCACTTTTTCAAATCAAACAGTGCGATAGGTGCTTCGAAATGTGGTTCCTTGGGTGTTGGACCTTCAAACCCGAGTGGCGACTCTATATTCCGATCGCTTACTTCCCTGCTCGCGCTCCCTCTATCCGGGCCCTTGCTTTGGGAAAATGGAATTTCCAAGGGCATGCTGCCCACACATAATGACAAATTCGTAGTGGCCATAACGAGTACAATAAGTGGTTTTAGGAATGTCTTCCCTCCGAACTCTCAACTGATGATAACCGGACCTCAAATCAATCTTAGAGAAACAAGTTGCGCCTCGAAGTTGGTCAAACAAGTCATCGATTCTAGGCATTGGATATTTGTTCTTAATAGTCACACGGTTCAATTTACGATAATCAATATATAGACGAAGCGACCCATCTTCTTTTGAGCAAACGAGGTCGGTGCTCCCCATGGTGACGTACTTGGACGGATAAACCCCAAATCCTCCAACTCTTGCAACTGAGTCTTCAATTCTCTCAATTTGGCAGGCGCGAAGCGATACAGAGGTATAGAAATAGGAGCTGTTCCAGGAAGCAAATCAATAGAAAATTTGATTTCTCTCTCGGGTGGTAAATCGGGTAACTCCTTCGGAAACACATCCAGAAAGTTGCAAACAACAAGTGGTAACTCCCCACACGCGGCTACATCCTCATCTAAGGCCAAACTTGCTAATAAGGCATACATCGACTCCTGCTCCCGAGATCCACACAAATATGGCTCTAATGGTTCCTGACGCTCCCCAAGGAACTCAAAACAAGGACCCCCAAGCGAAAAAATACAGACCTGGCGCTTAAAGCAATCTATGGTAGTGTGAAACATAGACAACCAATCCATTCCCAATATAAAATCAAAACCCGTCATATTCAACACGATGAAGTCGAAGGTGAAATGACAATCTTGGATGATAAGCTCACAATCCCAGCAAATACGATCTAATGTGTGGATCTCGGGCAAATACAATCTTACCTCCTATAGGTGTCTCAACGAATAATGGAGGACTAATATTTTCGATTTCCAATTCCAAAGCACAAGCAAATGATGCAGCAGTGAATGAATGTGATGCTCCAGAATCAAAGAGTACCCTAGCAAAGGAGTAAAACAATTGAAATGTACCCCTCACAATTGAAGTCTCTGGGGCCTGAGAAGTAATAGGAGGTGGTGGAGGTAGAATTGCAGATGTGATAGTAAAAGCCCTTTCTATGAGTCATCTGACTCTAAACATGTCCACCCCACTGACTAGAACTCTAAGTAGGCATAGATGAACTTGCTCCTCTCTCAGTCTGAGATCCCTGAGCTGACGTGGTCTGATGGAAGTGAGACTACTGTTGCCTCTGAGTTTGCCAAAATGACTGTCAACTAGAACCCTATCCACTTGTCCCCACGCGAACAATTTCTTGAAAAATGACCCCCTTTTCCACATGTAAAGCATGTGTTGAAAAGTCGCGGACTTTGGGTGCGAATGTGCCCTGCCTGACCACACTCATAACATACGATCGGAGGTCTATTAGAAACTCTTCAAGTTCGAAACGAATAAGATCGAGGCCTAAAGTTTGATGGACCTTGTGAAGTCAAAATTTGATCTCGTTGTCTCTTTCTCCCTTGATTACTAAAACTCCTCGAAGAAGAGCTCATACCCCCCGCTGGTTGTCTTGGTTCCCAAACCTTAGTATTTTTGGGTGCCTCTTAGGTGTCTCGATGCTCCTTGCACACTCAACGACTTCGGAAAACTTCCCTTTGCGTTGCACCACAACAAACTTCTTCACGGTGTCGTGCAAGCCCCTTTCGAACCGCCTACATTTCCTTTCTTCAGTAACCACTAACTCCGGCATGATACGGGACAAGGATTGAAACTTTAAGGCATACTCCGATACGGTCATATCCCCTTGCTCTAGCTCCTCGAACTCATCTCTCAATTGGTCATGACTTGTTTCCAAAAAATATTGCTCCTCAAAGAGCACCTCAAGTTCGGCCCACGTCAAGTTCTCTGCATCTGGCTCATTTGCTTGAGCCGCGGTCCTTGCCGCTCTCTTTGCATCCTTCCTCGATTCCAAAACCGACTCCCACCACTCATTCGCCTCTCTGGTAAGTTGAACAGCCACAATATTGACTCGCAAGTCATCCTTAATGATCTTAAGAGCCCTGAAGAGTTTTCAAATTTGAGCCAACCAATGGTTGGCCACGAGAGGGTCACTGCTTGACTCGTCAAACGTTGGTGGATTTCTATGACTGAACTCTTTCATAGCTGATAACGTACAACTATCCACACTTTCCTTGGGAGCTGGGTTTAGAAGGTTTGCAACCATAAGAGCCGCAATGAAATCCCTAGCAAAAGGATTCTGAACGACTGGTACTTCCTCTCCCCGACCGTGCCCGGTCCCTTCCCCCAGATTCCCATCCAAATTTTCCCCATGATGGCTAACCTCATCCTCAACCAGCACCCCTCAGCCACAACCATGGCCACGATCACCCCTACTTTTGGCCTCACCTACTCTAGCATGCATTCTCGGAGGCATCTTACCACAAGTTATAAGAAAAGAAACGTTCATCAATAACAATACTATTTCATGAGGTCTAACCCCCCCAACTATCCCAACGCGGGTCAAAACAACTCTACGCCACTCTACTATATTGAGATGCAATGCCATATAAGTCAAGTAATGTCAATTCACACAAGCACACATGTGACATGCAAGAAGACATGACATTTTGAACCCATGAGACTAAAAGTCTCCCCATGGTCTCAAAGTATTCAAACCTAGATGCTCTGATACCAATTTATCGCGCTCTCAATTTTCAACATAAATAAATAATCCATTTCTATAAAAGGCCCTCGCATAACAATAATAATACCCAAAAGAGTTCCCATCTGTTTAACTTTACAAACAAGTCCCCAAGTTTAAGAGTTTACAACATTGGCTCTCCGGCCCAAATTAAGCTTATGTACAAGTACAAACAAGTTATTAAGTTACAAACTGTTTAGTCAAAAGAAATTCTTGAATGAATAGTTACAAGCCCATCTTTATCAAAAGTAAGTCAATTACAAAGATAATTAAGTAACTAATGCAGTTAGCTTCCAAAAGAAAGTCTTCACATCCAAGCACAAGATGCAAGCTATCTATTGCCCTGTATTTGAACTTGAAAAGAAAGATTGGGTTGAGCTACACTAGCCCAGTAGGAGAATCTATACCAATTCTATATGAAAACATGATGATAAGTGCAAAGGATGAAGACTTGAAGGTATGGTTCAATGAATGGATTGCAATCAACTCACAGGGATGCCAATCATTCACAACAATCGTTCTAAGGCATTCCACTACCATCAATTAGCTACATAGTTCATAATACTCACGCGACTCCCGTAATTCCAACACGACTCGCTATCACCAATCTCCACCATTGGTATTTCCACCCCTTGCAATACCGTATAACACTACTAAGCTTACCGTATTACCACCCCTTGCGTTACAGAGAACCCTAACAACTTGGATCACCGTATTACCACCCCTTGCGTTACGAGACTTCCTAAACCAACTTCCGACCCAAACAACTACTTCCTCACTCTATATGCAAGTCCAGACTTCCCCGCGATCATATTCATAATTGGAACATCTTACAATATGCTAACAATGTCACAAAATATGCCATAAACGTCCACAAATAATCAGCCAATCACAAGGTGCATTTTATTAACGTTTTAACCACGTAGACTATTATTCATTTCTCTTTAATGGAGGGCCAACGGATCAAGGATAACATCGAACAATCGTAGGAAGTCAATTGGATATGCAAGAAATATGTTAGAAGGTGTCCGAAAAAGGGTTTAGAAGTGATCGAAAGTCGATATGGTTGAAATGGTGCAAAACAACAAAATTGTTGTCCAGAAGAGAGGGGGATCGATCCCCCCATAACCAGGGATTGATCTCTGGGCTTGCTGGTCCAGAGAAGAAAAGGGGAATCGATCCCCTAAGTTTAAGGATCGATCCCTATGCATTTTTGGGCGATTTCTGCAGATTTTCAACAGCTTTCAAATGAACAAAGGGAGACGATCAAAGCTCGATTTTCACACCATACCAACATATAAACATATAAAAGAGGTAAAGAAGTCCCTACCTCTCAATGATAACAAAGATCCAAGTGATTTGAACAAGCCCTAGCCTCTTTGAACCTCAAAGCTTCGCTCCAAGCTTGACCCAAGGATTTTCAAGCTCAAGAACACGATTTGACGGTCAGAGGGAGGTTGATTCTTGAAATTCTTGAGAGATGGAGTGAGGTTTTGAGTGAGGGAGCAAGAGAGAGAGAAAGAGAGATCAATGGAGAGAGGGAGAGAGCGGATGAGAGAGAGAGAGAGAGAGAGAGAGAGAGGGAGAGAAAGAGAGAAAGAGAGAGAGAGAGAAAAGGGGAGATACAATTATCCCCTACACACACACATCCCCTATTTATACTCGTATATCTTTTTATCACATCAACACTCCTTCAAATTTCTATTCTTTCATTTCAATCCGCAATCTAATTATCCACCAAATAAATCATATTTTCCCAATTAGCCATTTAATAAACATTTCGATAATTAAAAATTATCTGGGTCCCTACAACCTCTCTTACTTGGCTTATACCCTTGGTCTAACTCAATGACATCCTCCCATCCCCCAAGTGTTGGTTCAAAGAGAGGATTCAAACTCTGTGTTTCTCTAGTGTTCATTTGAATCCCAGGATTAATATTAAAACATTCCTTTGGGATATTACCAATAGGATTTATTGGCCTAACTGGCTCCTACCAAGATTGAGGTATCTCAGGTTGGTGCATTGGCTCTTTTCCTGGCCTAGACCTTATCCTTCCCGGTCCAATATCTTCTACAGACCCTCCTTCGAAAGGGCCCTGGTGAGTGCTTGATTTAGCATGGTTGTTCAGTCCAATATTTCCTGGACTGTACCTTGCTGGCTTTGGATCAGGTAACTTATTCTTCATACTTTTGATCATGGCTCTCTGAGTTTGAGCCATTTCGCTAAAAGCAATCATCATTTCTCTAAAAATATCCTCCTTATCTTGATCTTTACTGCTAGACTGTCCCTCTTGATTATTTTGAGGTACTTCATAAGGAGGCTCTTCTATTTTTAGAGCCATTTGGGGAACTTCAAGGCCAATAGGTAGGCCTTGTTCCTCAACTTGCTCTACTATAATCTCATCTTCTGGCTCTGGGCCAAAGTTGGGTGTTTCTACTTGTTTTATAACCCTTGGCATTTTGACACCTTCAAGTCCCACCAGGCGTGCCAAAAATTGTTTGGGCTAAATTAGCTCAACCTTTGGCAAAACAATTGTGTGCGGGCGTGGCAGAAAAGAATAGAATTTATCCTTTTCAGATTAACTCAAAAATAGCTAATTTAATCAAGCAATTGTTATTATCCGTTCGATTACCTCAACTAAAAGGATTTTCCTAAAGGTATCAATCAATAATAGATTGACGCTCTTCAATCGAAAAAGATAACTGAATATAAATAAACTTGAATTTAATCAAAAGCAAGTTTATATATGATTGCTCTTAAGATTTTGACAAGAATAAGACAGAAATATAGGCACACTTGAATTGAATCGAAAGCGAACCTATATGCGACTACTCTTTGGCAAAAAAAAGACAGAAAGATATAATATAACTTGAATTTAATCAAAAGTAAGCTTACATTCAAATAAGTCTTCAAACTTGCAAAATATTAAACTATAACTAAATTATTCTAAGTCCTAAACTACACTAGATCTCTGAGCAACCATTTATATGGATTGTCAGATGATGAATTTTTGTCGGGGGCTTCTCTCTTTGATTGCCTCTTCTATTTATAGACGATGGGTCTATCTTCAACTTGTATTATGTTTTCTTTTAGCGCCCAAGTCTTCATTCAAATTTGATTCAAAATGTCCTCCATTCCCTCCAAAAATGGTTGCAAAGGCCTTCGAACTGCCGATTGACTTGGTCTTCTCAGAAAACTCTTCTCCTTCCATGTTTGTTGATGTAGATCGTGGCTAACTTCTGGATAATGGGCTCCTGCTTTTGTGTAACATAAATGAGTGCTTCGAAATAATTTACCCAGAGTCGAAATAATTTAGCTAGATGATTCACAGTAAACATAACTGATTCCCCTTATGAAATGGTTCTCTAATGACACCGTTCGATGGTTTTAAGAGTTAATCAATGGTTATGCTTAATTATCATCTTAATACCTATCATTCGATGACCAAACGTGGTCATTTCCAATCTCAATGATACCATATAATACTAAAATAACATCATAATTAAACCCTTCGATTCTCTGTATCTTAGGCTTAATTACAATGTGTTTTGATTGGATAATTTTCTTGTTGGGTGGTATATTTTAGGATGTAAACAGGGGTGAGGGAAGGAGCAAGAGGTACAGAAAGGACAAATGTAGCGTATCCCTTGTTCTTTCCGCGCGAGGTGTCTGACAGTCTTATCTAGAAGATTGAGTGACATCACCCCTTAGAAGAATGTTCTCCTGTCTCAAAATCTGTGCTCACTACTTTCGCTCTTTAGAAAGCCCATCCTCGGATAATCATGAGGCAATGTCAGGGTATTTATAGGGCACCTAGGCCTAGGTCAGGCCTAAGGTAGCGCTCCATAAATGCCCGACACGTGTTCCTCCTATACCTCCAAGTCGCAGGAAAAAAAGCTCTCTCCTGCAGGTTGTCCCAGCGGGCATGCTTGATTCCCATGATGCGGCCTCCTTCCCAAACCACAAGAATCTCACCTATTCCCACCGGAGCAAGGTCACAACCCACGGCGATCATTTTCTTGTTGCGAAGTCCCTCTATGCCCTGCCTTATGGCCCAGGCAGGACTCTTGACACTCTAATCGGATCTTCTTCATGGTTCTGAGAATGTAGCAACTCACGAACCTCTACCATGATGGCCTTTGTGGGCTGTCTTGCTCGTGGGGCTCGATCTCCCTTTTGCAAACTCTTGTAGGTTTCTCCATGACCTTCTTGCGCGGAAATTCTTCCATGCAGACATCTTCTATGAACGCCTCTTCAAGCCCCGCCCACATGTCCCTCTGTGGCTGGGCGGTCAACAGTCTTCTCTAAGTCAAGAGTTGACCAATGCCTTCTGGTTATGAGGGCCACGTCGCTACGTGTCTGCATTGGGTCAATGGTCAAGGTTTTGACAAACCCTCCATATGCCCCCTACGCCCGTGCTGCTGGTGTTTGTCGTGTACATGCGTATTTTGCTTTTTCTTATCCTCTGCGGGTAAGGCCAGTCCGCGCTGCTTCTCGAGTCATTCTGCAAGACGATGTGCACTTCTTCCTTCGATTGTGCCTCTTCGCATACTGTGGTGGCCCTTGGTGTATGGCTGCCATTAATGTGCCTAGATTGACCCACTATATAAGGAAATCCACTGATAGTTATTATTTTTTCACCTACCATTCTCTGCTCTTTCTCCTTCTACGAAAACCTTCTCACTCTCTCATTTATTTTGTGGAAATCCCCTCTCCTTCTCAATCTAGTACTCATGGTGCGGAACCCAAACATCGAAGAGCCCGTGCCTGGAGCAAAAGAATGGAGAAGGGCCCCGTATCTCCGGACCACGGGGGACCCATTCTGGGCCCTTGCAGAGGCCTATCTTATATCTCCTTCATGTTCCCGAGACTATAGCGACTCGCGGGCCTCTACCATGATGGCCTTTATGGGCTGTCTTGCTCGTGGGGCTCGATCTCCCTTCCGCGGACTCTGGTAGTTTTGCATGGGTTCATGACCTTATCGCACGAAAATTCTTCTATGCGAACATCTTCTATGAATGTCTCTTCAAGCCCTGCCCACGTGTCCCTCCGTGGCTGGGCGGTCAACGATCTTCTATAAGTTAAGAATTGACCAATGCCTTCTGGCTACATAGGCTTCGTCGCCATGCGTCTGCATCTAATTGGTTAGTCAAAAAGTCTCCATTGGGTCATTGGTCAAGGTTTTGACCAACCTTACATATGCCCCTCGCGCGCGTGCGGCAGGTGTTTGTCGTACGCGTGCATATTTTGCTTTTTCTTATCCTCCGCGGGTAAGACTAGTCCGCGCTACTTCTCGAGTCATTCAGCGAGGCAGTGTGCACTTCTTCCTTCGATTGTGCCTCTTCAAGTACTATGGCGGCCCTTGGTGTACAACTGCCATTAATGTGCCTAGATTGACCCACTATATAAGGAAATCCACCGACAGTTATTATTTTTTCACCTACCATTCTCTGCTCTTTCTCCTTCTGTGAAAACCTTCTCACTCTCTCATCTGTTTCGCGGAAATCCCCTCTCCTTCTCAATCTAATACTCATGGTGCAGAACCCAAACATCGAAGAGCCCGTGCTTGGTGCGAAAGAATGGAGAAGGGCCCCTATCTCTAGACCACGGGGGATCCATTCTGGGCCCTTGCAGAGGCCTATCCTATAACACCCCAATTTTCCAAGGAATTTTGGGAGCATTATAAAATAACTTCTTAGAAAAAAAACTTGCTCCTTTAGTCATAATTCAGCTAATTAAGTACAATTTATCCAAAATAGAGGTTTAATTATTACAATCTTTGAACAATTTTACTATATCAAAATACATTAAGTCTAACGAATTTATCAAAATAACTTCAGAGCTGACTCTTGTCATGTTACAAATCCCAAGCAACACCGGCTCAGTCTCCACCCTTGTGGTCTCTCCTGGACGATACTGGTCTGCTACGGGGCCCACTAGTTTATCTACAAAAGAAATCTAGCAGGTGCGATGCCAGGGTAATTCGTACCATGAGCAATGAGATTCACCCAGTAGATATCTCTAAGCCCATTAACCCATAATATACAAGCAATAACATAACAAGGAGTAAACAGATGCATTTAGTAAATTCGCAACGATAAGCCTTTTATGAATTTCTTGTCTTTAAGTGAATTCTAGATTTCCCCACCATGAGAAATACTCCTCCCAAATAATCACTGAACTATGGCAACTCTGCAGATTTACCCTCTCCTTGATTGCCTAGCCAGGGGTCCCAGACGAATAAGACCAAACTATATGTCGGGTCAAACTCTGTTGTACCATCACAAGGATAAAATGAAAGAACCAACCAACAGCGAGAAATGATACACATACTCCGGTTTCACCCAATAAACCCATTCCCGAAAAATACCCAGAGAGTAAATCCTACAGTGCCATATTCAAGATTTGAAAACATTAACCACTGGTCTTTAACCACAAGTATCGATTTTGCCGGCCATGCTTTCAGGACCCACCGGCTCTCAGCCACGTTGGTCATCTCCTGGCCGTAACCGTCACAACAGTGACTTCCAACATTTCGCTTTCCTTAGTTTTTAACATCTATTCAATTTAATCTCAATCTCGAGTACCACCCGATGTACCTATTGTCTAATTCTACATTCATGTGGCATGCCAAATAATACCCAATCAAATAACAATCCAATGGTCACAATACATCATCACATTTTTACAGCTAACAAAATTTCCCGTTTCCTTATTACAATCGTTAATATTTTATTCTGAAGTGATTAGATAACTAATTTATTAACTATGGTGATAACATAGCAATTAACCATTTTACAGTATAGTCAAATTGTTATTACAATAATTTTAATGTATCAAAATAACTAGTTTCCCAATTTGTTATTTTCTTCCTAAAGATTCCTCTCTTTTCTTTTAATCCTAATTATTTATCGTATTTCTTGATAATACTAATTTCATTAAATTTACATAATACACAATAAAATTTCTCCTCACTACCTTTATATATGTAAAAATGATCTTTATATACTTGTTTGTAACTAGTGAGAAGGAAAACTTACTACTATTAAGTCTAAATTTTCTTTATTTCTCAAACTTAGCTTTTTAAATTCTAAATTCCGTAGTTCTACTAAAATAACCTACTAGCTGATATTGGCATGGTAGTTTTCATATGAACATTTTACTAACTTATATCTTTCATAAAAGTTGGATTATTTACTTATGAGATTTATTTATTATCCAAATTTTATTGATAATAATATTTCATTTTGTCTCTAAATACTAGATATGTACTTTTAATCTGATGAAATCATTGATACATCTCTTAATCGTTTTCTTGTCTCCAAATCATACATCACCGTAATAACTTTCAAAATCCTCAAATTTTTAATCCGCAAAGAATACCATATTTAAACAATAAATCCAAACATGCTAATTTAATAAATGGAACATAATTAAACAGATTCAAATTCACCAATGCGTAAATCACACAAAATTGTACAAATTGTTTTTTGGGTAAGCCTTGCGGATGCAAGGTGGCTTTGGTTCGGATTACGTAAGCAATTTGAGTTCTGATTCTGGGCAGTTTCAACAGAAACCAAAATTTGAGTTTTGGGTTGATCTAAACCCTCCCTATGGTCTTAACTACTACAATATACTTAGGGAAAGTGGGAAATGAGATAAATACCTCCGGTTTGGATAAATACGCTCATTTTTGGAAGAAAATGATGGCGAGAGTCACAAATTCGGATTATACTTTGAGCTGTGATATCTCAATTGATCCTTGACCTTTTGGGGGCAACGTGCCCTCTAAAAAGGCTGATCGAGGGAGTGCTTTTAGTAGACGAGCGCTCAATTCAGAGTTGCCACTTGGGTTTGAAGGTCCGACACCCAAGGAACCGAACTTGAAACCCTTTCTACGTTGTTTGATTTGAAAAAGTGAAGGCATGAGTCCATCATAACCATATCTGGGTTCGGGAGCTAGGTTACGAGAGGGGAAGTGTTTTAAGGCACCCTCTCGCCCAATCCGGAGATCGATCTCTACTTAGGCATTTTGTGAAAACATTTGAGATTCTTTTTCATTAAACAACTTTTAGCCAATTAGGGCAAGGAAACAATTAAAAAGGGGATTAAAATTGTAACACATTTGCAGGATGTAACACATTTGCAGGATGTGATCGATGGCATGGATGACATGCTACTGTAAGCAATAAATAGGATAAAAGCCAAGTACTACAGAAATAAGCCAACACAGTGCTCAAAATGGAAGTTGGCATGAACCGGGCAAGCTTGCATGCAGTGATCTATTCACGTAGATCATTGCATGCGAGAAGACCTGCGCGTGCACATCCTATACTAGCGCATGTGAGTTATCTTATCCCAATAGACCTTGGTTTTTATCCCCCTCTGGGCTATGGAATGACCAGTGCTCACCCAGGACAAACCAAACGGTTTATATGTACAATAAAGACAAACAACTACAGGCAGAATGAATAATAATTAAAATACAACCCATAAACAGAGTAGGGAATAAAACAGTGGCCAGAGGCCAAGTTCTCCATGCAAAGCCAAGTATTGGAAGTCAGACTACACTTGCACACGCAGATCAAGGACAGGTGCGAGCCAGTTCTGACTGGACCTCCAGTGTTTGGTGTTGCATACCTGGGCTCTGAGATATGTTCAGAAGCAACCTAGGGGTACTCCAACACAAGAGATATGCATATTGAAAGACTACTAGCAATTTTGGCAAAGAAAGCAGTAAAACAGGTTTTAACATGCTCAACAATGTCTTATATGACAATAAAAATATAAAAAACCAACACCGCTGTCCCCACGTAGATCTACGCACACAACCATAGAGTGGTGCGCGCATACAGGTGACCGACGCGCACAGGTGTGTTGATCACATGGTTCTTATAACACTGCCAGCTTTAGGGCCAGGACATGTATAGATTACCAGCCTTGGCCCTACTAGCCCCTTCAGGGATCCAAACAGGAAACATTAAATGTTTATACCTTTGTTTGAGGTTGAAAAAGGGTTTAAACTTGGTGTTTGGTGGTTGAAAGATGGATGTATTATGGTTGTTTGAGTGGTACTAGAAATGTTTGCTTGAGTTTGAAAGACTTTGGGTAAGAATACTTGAAGCTTTTGAATTTTTCTAACCTTGGGATTTTTTGTAACCCTTTGGAAGAAGAACCATGGGGGTTTTTATAGGAGAAGCAAATGGTGGTGTATAGAGGTATAACCAGCCAACAAGGGCTGGTTTGGGTTGCCTGGTGGCTAAGCCTCCCATAAAGGTGATGGGAGGGTTGAGAGAGGGGAGACATTGGGGTGATCCCCGGGTTGCCAGGGAGGCTCTACTGGCTTAGTAGCTCCCTGATGATGGCTTCTACAGCTAGCAAAAAGGTGATGGGACAAGGGGTTGACCAGCGCGCGTCTCAAACCAACACGCGCATGGGTCAACAATCAAACTTTGACTATTGACCACCACCTGTAAACTGATCCACGTGCGTGGGTACTAGTTAGACGCGCGCATGCAAAACCTTCCCACGCGTTGGTCAATGGTCTAAGCTTGACCATTGACCACCACCTGTCAGATTGATACGCGAGCACATGTACCAAAGTTCAAAGGGGGGCTAAACACTCAAAGTTCAAATTCTCAATCATTCTTAAAACTGTTCTTGATCCGTTTCATCATCAAAGAAAACAAGAACCAAAAAAAAAGTAAAACAAACGGAAGCCCGAATTGGGGTGTCTACAGTAGCCCCTTTTTGTTGGCACATGGAGCGCCATTGAGTTGGCGCGGGTAACGTCAAAGATTTCCAGACACCCCTCAAGGCTATCCAGAAGAAAACAAATAGAAAATGCAGACATGTATATAAAAATACCGTGCACCGAGAGATCAAAGACAGGCGGACCATCACAAGATCATTATGAGAGAGCTCGAACCATATTGGGGGAACAGATAAACCTGGATGGGCAGACCATCATTGAATGCCAAGGCGGATTCTCTTGGGGAATAACCAGCTGCGAATAGATCATTGCCACTGGGAATCAAACCTTCTTCAGCACAAAGAACTCCAACAATCACGGGTAGGTCGTGTCAGGTAGGTTGAATTCCATCTGTTGGGAATCTGAGCCAATCTCCTTATCAAAGACCATCTGAGACACATCAAATAAGACTGCTAGAAGTTGCGCTAATTGTAGACCGATGCGGACCAGGACAAGCGGAACGGTTGTTGTAGACTGATTGGAAAGACAAATTGTCATTGAATTGGACAGGACAGGTTGTCGTTGATGTGGGACGGGCGGATCAATTTTCAGAATTATCGAGCCTTTGTAAATTGGACAGGACCAGCTATCATCGATGGAGACTGGCGAATCAGCTTTCAGAATGATTGAGCCGTTGAGAATTGGACAGGATCGACTGTCGTTGATGGGGATGGGCGGATCAGTTGTTAGAATGATTGAGCTGTTGAGAATTGGACAGGATCGATTGTCGTTGAAGTGGACGGGCGGATCAATTTTCAGAATGATCATGTCGTTGAAACTTGGATAGGATCGGCTGTCGTTGATTTGGACGGGAGGATCAGTTTTAAGAATGATCGAGCCGTTGAAAATTGGATACGACCAGCTATCGTTCATTTAGACGGGCGGATCAGTTTTCAAAATAATCGAGCCATTGAAAATTACTGGTTGTCGTTATGTTGAGCCAAGTAGCACAAGGAGTACTTACGTTTGGCAATAGCAACAAAAAGGACCATAGCTGGGGATAATTTGGTAGAAAACTTGACTGATTGGGCCTTGGGCCCAAAAGGACATGCGCGCGCAGTTAGACAATAAGCGTGCGCGGGTTTGTAACCGTGGGCCTAAGTTCATAAACGGCCCAGACCCAGCCCAGCACCCTTTCTTCCTTCTTCTTCTCTGGAATGATAGAGAAACTGCCCATTCGACGGTTTTGAAACTCCTCTCCATCTCCTTCGCGAACTCTCCTCCTTCTCTCTCTCTTCTTCTCTCCTTGATTCCTCTATACACAGAAAAAACCACGCATATACACATGGCAAAGATGAGCTGTAGTGGCGGTGATAGTGGTTTTGGCGGTGATCGGCCTAGGGAAGGCGAGGCCGAGGCCAAGAGGTCTCGAATTGAAGATCAATCAACAGAGAAATCCTCGGCAAACACAGGTGCAGCGGCAACAATCGAAGGGGATGAAGCCAATGGTCGATTGTAGGAGATCGGTGAGGACATCGATTGGCGTGCGCCGATCGCGGATGCACAGGCGCCGGTTGGGTTTGAGGCCGTGGGCTTACGGTTGAGATAGTTAGACTTCAGCGTAGCTGTGGAAGTTATTGTACTCACCAGAAGTGGCCTTGGGAGCAGTGCTGGCGACAACAGCGATGGTGAAGTTTCGGGCAATGGCGGTGTTGTTGGTGTCCGGAGCGAGTCATCGCCGAGGGATTCGGCAAAGGGTAAGGGCCTGGCAGTTGAAGCGGAGAGGCCCACGAAAGTTTCGGTAGAGTAGGCTGAGTTCCGGCCTGTAGCGGGGTCCTCGGGGCATAGGCCCATTACCCGGGACAAATTGGCAGAGTTCGTAGATGGCGTCGTGCTTAACCATTTGCTCCGGGATAATCGGCTGTGGTTGCAGCGGTTTTGGCAGCCCGGGAGGATCAATAGAGGGCGATAAAGTTAGCCCAGGAGGAGAGGTTGAGGGTCGAGGCCGAGAGGGCTGGGGCCGATGAGCAGGACTTTGTGAAGGAGGCCGAGGCGGCCGAGAGGGCTCAGGTTAATGCAGCATGGGCGCGGGAGTCAGCTATGGCATAGGCCAAGGCAAGGGCGCAGGTGACACGCGCTAAGTTTGTAGCAGAGACATACACGCCACCGGAGCCGCACGAGTTTGTCCCGTCGGGCTCTGTGCCCTACATGCCGCGGCGAGAGGACTATGATCTAGAGTTGGTGCTAAGGGACCCCGAGGTGCACCTTTTGACATCTTGGGCAGAGGTATAATTTCAATACTTGCTTTAACTTTCATTCGTACAGTTGCTTTTGAGTAGTCTTGTGTTGAATTTGCCAAACTCATATCGCATGTAACTTGAACCATCAAACAACTTGAATTCAAACTGACTTGATATATAGAAATTGAAATGATGTAGAACACCTTGACTTACCCGCAGAACACCACAACTCGGAAATTTGAAACTTGAATCAACTGATAGGACACCTTGATCATAAATGTGAAATCATGTCCATTGATTGTATTGACAATTTGAACTTGAATTGCCCTTGTACTGATGCATCCCTTTTTGTTTGTTGTGTCTTGAACAGAGGAGGGTAGCCACCTCACGCGGGCATGGAGGAGCAGCAAGCTCGCTCGCATTATATAGAGGATTGCCTGAGCAGGTTAGGTAGTTGGTGGATGAGGCGGGGTTTGGTCAGTTCATCCCAATACTAACACAAACGAAAAATGACCATGCCGTTCTCACTGCACTAGCGAAAAGGTGGCAAGACACGTCCAACTCCTTTCACTTTCCAATGGGAAAGATGACAGTGACCCCGTAAGACTTTGCAGCCATCATGGGCCTGAGGGTCGGAGGTGAGCCCATTCCGTTTGAAACGGATATTCACAAAGACGTGGCAACCTTGAGGTGGTTCCTAGGACAAGTGCCTGACTGGGATGAGGAGATGGTAAAGTACGAGCAATTCAAGGAGTACCTGAAGAAGATCCCGACTACACATCAAGAGGAGGAGTAGATGGCGAAGGCCTATTTGTTATACTTGTTCGGTTCTTCCCTGTACCTGAACAAGCACAATAGGGTGCACTTGTCGTACCTACCACGGCATCACATTTTGACTGGGGTGGAGTTGCTTTAGGGGTGTACTATGGTTTCATGGGAGAATTCACAAGGACCAAGAAAGCGGTTGTTGGCTACTGGAGGGTATGGGAAGTATGATCTCAAACTTATAGTTTAATTTCAATACGCACTTATACCTTTGAATTGCATAAATTGTCTTCTAACACTTTGATTATTTGGAAAACCTGCAGCTATGGGCTTACGAGGTTCTTAAAATGTACCCACCGGAGTCCAGGTGTCCCAACTTGAGGACTCTCCCTCATGCGCTAATCTAGGGTCAACCGCATAGAGGAAGGAAGCAGACAAAGTGGAGCCTCCTCGCCTTCAGAGTCTACCTTGACGAGCTGTCGAGCACCCAGGTAACCTGAAACTCTGTCAAAAGATTTTGCCTTGAATTGCTTTAATGTTGTCGCTGATATGCTTTGCCTTGGATTTTTGACTTTGCCGCAGATAGAGTGGAACTCGTGGGGCGGAGCAGTGCTAGAGCCAGAGTACGTGGTGCGGGGCAGGGTGGTGTTGGAGTTAGCCTTTGGGTGGTAGTGGTACCTAGGCAACCGGGTGACAAGACAGTCGCTTGGTTTGCCTGAGTTCTAGGTCCTAGGGCCACTTCTGCCTCGTGCTTTACACACGGCTAGGTACACGCCCGCTGAGTTACAACGTTTTACTACTCTAGTGACCGACTTTGCTCCCTTCCTGATGCTAGAGCGTGACTATGTTGTTTACCGGAGGCAGTACTTGGTAGGGCCACTTGGAGTGTTGATGCATCGGGTAGTGGTAAGTGAGGCCCTAGAGGTGGGGCAAGAGCAGCGAGGTGCAAGCTCAAGGCCGAGAGGAGAGTCGACTCGCCCGAGGGAGAGAGCAAGTTAAGCAGCTGCAGCTGGTTTGCCTCAGCTTTCTTGGACACTAGAGGTGTGTGATGCGCAGGGAGAGGCTGCTACGGTTCAGTTTGAGGTGGCCAAGATAGAGCTTGCACGGATCATCGGACCGGTAAGATGTAGCTTCTGTTTGTACCATTCCTTTGCACTATACTTGAACTATTTTCTGAATTTCCCAAATAATGTATCTCAGGTGCCAGTAGAGTGAGCAGAGGAGGCTGTGCGCCTGATGCTTGCCATGGAGATGGAGTTTCATAAGATAGTAGGCGGCACTCCTTTGTGGTTACAATACCCACCGGTGGTTACTCCTACTCCTACGCCAGCGTCGTCGAGACCTCAGGTATAACCCCAAAAACTTGTTCAATTCCTACTTTTGATACTAGATAGGCCTGCTTTCGATACACGATATGCTTGATAGCCCTACTCTTGATATTTGATAGATAGTTCCTGCTTTTCAACAATTGAAAATATGCAATATGCACAATGTATACTAAATGATTTGACAATGCAGGCACAGGCTAAGGCGGGTCTTAGATGCAAGACGGTACGGGGCCCTCCTCCAAAGAGGACAATGCTAGGCACCTTTAGCACTACAGCCGCAGCTCAAAGACAGACGAGCACTTCACAACCAGCTTCTAGCGACTTGTAGAGGGCCAAGGAGAGCGTGGCTCGCGCAGAGGAGAGGTACCAAATGAAGCTACGAGAGAGGCCACCCTAGCTCAGAACAAAAGGAGGCTGATAATGTGTCACACTCTCAATTTTCAACATAAATATAAAAGATTTTCATAAATAAAACCCTCAGAATATTCCGTACAAAACCTAAAAGATTACCATACTTTCATTCCCATAATTATGCTTCCAAGTCCATTAAATTTTCAATATATTACATCGTCGGCTCAACGGCCCCAAATTAACATAAGTGTGAAGTCTCAAGAGAGTTAAGAATTTACAAATATTACATAATCAAAGAATTGTAACTTGAGTTACAAATACATCTTTCAAAAGAAATTTACAAGGATAAATAAGGCACTCCTTTGGTTAACTTTCAAAAAGGTGTGTCCACACTTCAAGCACTCCAGGCATACATGCTACTGTTCCGGATTAGCACCTGAAAATGATATAAGGCTTGAGCTACACTAGCCCAGTAGAAAAGTCTATGCAAACTCTATATGCAAATGAGCAATACAGAATAACATACGATAGAAACCCAATGACAATAGAGATAAGCATAACTATCAAGATCATGTATCCGACTATTGCCAATCCACCTTCTCGTACCACATTCTTTCCCATTTCTCCTTCGATTATCGTCGAACACTTTATCATGCGATGAAGTATGCACCAAACACGATGAGACTCAACAAGCGAACATGAAATACAAGAGGGGTTATCAAAATGAACTGACTAATTTAGATTTCGGGGTTTCGGACGTCTTAGAGATAACCCTAACCTCTCACACGTCAACTAAAACCAACATTTAAACTCATATCAATCCAACAAACTACAACAACTATTCAACCATTTAATAACTTTTCGAATGAATACCACAAACAACTTCCTCATTCCATACCATTCACCATAAAGCCTAATTTCATAAAACCTTCCTTTTGATTTCCAAAACAATTTAGAGAAAACTCATGACCATTATAGGCCGAGCTCCGTTGATTCGGGCGGAATACCGGAGGATTCTGTAGACACCCTATTTTGGACTTTCCAAATTAGTTTACTTACAGTATTTGATTCCCCGATGATGAAATGGATCAGGAACACCCCGAAAATGTTAGTATGTTTGAGCTTTGAGCATTCCAAAACCCTTTCAGATCCTTTCAAAATTCTTTAAACCAGAAGCAAAAAGCCTCAACAAAACCCAACTTACATACACCGGTAATAAACTGGCGTGCGCTGGTCCTCTGCCACGTGTCAGTCATCGGTCAACTTTGACCGTTGACCAAACCCGAACAGGAGTACGCCAGTTAAACTTCCGGTCAAACTTGTGTTTTTAAGCATGCAGAAGCCATGGGTAGGGGTCTACAGCACTTAGGAACCTTCCAATCCACTGAAAAAGCATTCTCCGCCGGGGGACATTTTCTTACACCCATCCCATCACCTTTCTCCTCTCATCCAATGAGAAGGAAGGCTTAAAGGCTAAGGCTCCAGTCCCTTTGACTGGCCTTAGCCCCTCTCTCTCCCTCTCCTCCTATATAAACCCCCTCTCTTCATCCTTGCAAGGGGGTTACAAAAAAAGAGTTCCTAAGTTTTTCTCTATCTTTGGTTTCTTGCTTTCTCTTCTTTCACCACTTGAAAGAGTAAGCAAGCAGCCCCTTTCATACATCATCCAAGCCCAAACATTCATCATCCACCCCTCAAGCTCAAGCTCAAAACACACCATCAAACTCAAAAGCAAAAGGTATACACCTTTGAACTGTTTTCCTGTTCTGATCTCTGAGGGGAGCTGACAGGGTCAAGGCTGGTAATCAATACCAGTCCTGGCCCTAACGCTGTCAAGGCTTCAAAAACAAAAATCGTTTCTGACTAGAATCGGCGTGCGCCGGTCATAAGCCCACGTACACCGGTCCGTGGCAGAACGTACAGTTTTAAATTTGATCTATTTGGAGTCTGTCTGGAACTGGCGTACTCCAGTTAATAACTGGCGTACTCCAGTTCCAAGCCCTCCAGAACTGGCATACTCCAGTTGTGAAATGGGGTCCAAATTTTTGTTTTATGCTTTATTTTCTGTCTATTCATCACCTTATTGCATGCTAAAAACTAGTCTACTGCTTTTTGTATTTAGAACTGTTTAGTTGTAATTTTCAATATTTGTCCATATCTGTTTTAGAAAGCATCCCAGAGGCTTTCTGGTCATGTTCCAGAACCCAGATGATGCAAAGCCAAGCACTGGGTAAGGGGGGTAACTGGCGTACGGTCTCATACGATTGGCGTACGGCAGTTATGCCAAGATCCAGTGGCTGGCCCTTGCATTTTAGCTTAGTCTTGGCCTCTTTTAGGTTCCCACACTGTTTATGGGGTGTTCTGTTTATTTTCGTGGCTTAAAGCCGTTTCATCTGTCTGTAATTATATAACCGCTGATATATTGACTACGTGGTTTGTCCTGGGTGTGCGCTGGTCCATTCCAGAGCCCAGAGGGTTGCAAACAAAGACTGTGAGTTCACGGTAAGTGGAGTACGCTAGCAATGAGGTGGCGTGCGCAGGTTGCGTTAGTATGCAGTGGCTTGGCCGGTGTATACTGGTGCGATACCTGCTCACATCCCTTCAGAGCAGCATACTCCACCTTACTCAAACTGCTCTCAGTGCTTGTTCTCAATCTATGTTTACTGTTGCAAGTAAATCATCCATAAACATTTTTGTCACATAAATTGCAACTTGTTACAACTTTAACCCCCATTAACTGTTCCCCCGCCCTAACTGGCTAAAAAAATGATCAAATGAGAGAAAAATGCAAATGTTTTACAAAATGCCCGAGTAGAGACCGATCTCCTGATTGGGCGAGAGGGGTGCCATAAAACCCTTCCCCTCTCGTAACCTGGCTCCCGAACCTCAGATATCGAAGGTGACGACGGTCCAGTCTACAAGCCTTTTTTTTCAAAATCAAACAAACGTGGCAAACGTTTTCGAGTTCGGTTCCTTGGGTGTTTTCACCGTTAAAACCCGAGTGGCGACTCTGAATCGAAGCGTCTCGCCGCGCTTTCCGAAAAAGGGCTGCGCCCAATTTTTACAAACGGAAGAATTTCCAGGGCGCGTGCCCACAGATTCCCATCAAAATCCTTTAATCAATCCAAAACCCATTCATTTACTTCACAAACCAATTACGTGTTGTTAAGAGTCTGAGCCGAAGCTCCTGCCAGGCACTTACTCGATAACGAGCCCTGAAGAGAAATGATATGACCAATTTGCTCTTGCCAGGCATTTACTCATTCAAGAGCCTTGAAAGTATATGATATGAGCATTTAGCTCCTGCCAGGCATTTACTCATTCAAGAGCCCTAAAAGTTCTCTTTATGTCCATTTGTCATCCATTGTTATTCCATTTCCCATTCACAAACGTCAAGTCGTTCAATCGAATCCAAAAGCCATCTAATCGATCACATGGTATTACAAGACCAACAATCTACCATATCACATATAATCAAATACACACGTCATCGCCGTACCTCTATGTATACCCCTGTACCTTCACATACCACATATCGACCCTCAACTAGATTCTGCGATGCCCGGTCTTCTAGTTTCTATACTTGGAGTCCGTGAGTCGTACGCTAAAGGAGTCTAAAAGATTCGATGAGTCCAGAGAACACGAATTGCAATTCTACTCATTGGATCACTAGACATGCTCATGTGTATCGTTTGTATTTTAATGCGTAATAACGACCATTTCTCATTTCTTAACACAACAAGTTCACTCTAGTCTGTTGGATACCACTCTAAGTGAGAAACAAGTAATACTCTCCAAAAAACTTGAAAGAATGTGTAAACAAACCCATTAGAGTCGATGAGAAGCTTCAGAATGTGATTTGGAAGACGTAGGTAAAGCAGCTTAAAGACACTGTAGCAGCTCAACCACCTACCGGTAGGTGAATGAATTCTACCGGTAGAAAAGAAAAATTCGGCACTTGACCTACCGGTAGAAACTGCAAACAGAAGAGCCAACATTTTGAACGAAACAACTTTGTACTTGGCCTACCAGTAGGAATTCTTCACTTGACCTACCGGTAGAAAGTGCAAACAGAAGAGCCAACATTTTGAACGAAACAACTTTGTACTTGGCCTATCGGTAGGTAAACAAGTCCTAACGGTAGGTGGATGAATATGTTTTAGCAACTTTTGAGCTGCTGCAGTACATTTGAGTTGGTTGAGGAAAAATTTCTTACTTGTACTACCGGTAGAAGAAAAGTTCCTACCGGTAAGGGAAATACATTTTCTGGCGATTTTGACAGAATTTTTTAGATTTCAATCCGATCTCATTTTTAGATTTCAATCCGATCTCAATAATAATCAATACAAGCTCAAAGATGGTACAAGAACACTCAAATGACACATAAATGACATATAAAGAGAGGTAGAATTCCCTACCTCGAGTATCCAAGCCGAAATCAAAGAGATTGAGTAAGCCTTAGCTTCAAGAATCCAAACCGAGCTAAGTACACAGAACCGAGCTCTATCCAACGCGATATGAGCTCCAACACGCAGGTAGAAGATGGAGTTGAGGTTGATTGTTTGGGGTTTCGAGTGATTAGGTGAGAGAGTGAGAGAGATAGAGGGAGCCGAGAGAGAGGGAAAGACAGTCGGACGGGAGGGAGAGAGGGAGAGGAGGACTTTTTATTCCCTACACACACACTCACCCTATATATAATAACATATACACTAATCACACTTGCACCCCGTCAACTTTCAATTCCATCACTCAAACCCCAAATCATACAACACATTTTTCACATTTTTCCCAATTTCTAATATTGATAAACCTTTGAATAATTTCTAAAAATATGGGTCTTTACATAATGCTTGAGACCTCAGAGAGCGAGGGCAAAGAGGAAGAGGATGAGGAGCATTTGCCTTGCAGCGGCTCCAACGACTCCGCCAGCGACCCTAGGTACATAAGGAATCCGAGAGAGAGGGATTATGATGACAACGCTGAGGACTTCGATGACTGAGGGCTACCATTGAGCCTCATTTACTTTGCCATCTTTTGCTTTGATTCGGGCCTGCGTGCCCACGTAGATAGACTAGTAGCGGGCCACTGTGCCCTAGCTGACATTAGTAGTAGCATTGGGCCTGCGCGCCCCTTCTCGAATTTTGGGCGGATGTGCCTTGGTCATATTGCTTTTGCTTAGGCCATTGAGCCTTGACATGCATGATGTTCCACCGCTTGCTTCATGGATCACTAGTAAATAAAAGTCGCATTTTTTGGTTCATTAATTCTCTTTGAAGAAAATTGATAAAAGAAAGCGTAAAACCAACCACTTATATCCAACTTGCATTGACAACATGAACTAAATCGACACACAGACACACGCTTATGTACAGACGCGACTAGCTCAAAAGACAATGGAGAAAAAGAGTCCCAGGATACAAACATGGACCCTTAGACATGTAGAAAATAATGAAATTTTGGGCATTAACCGGCCAAAACTCACAATATCCCTAAATAGGTGAAATTGACACTTGCCTAAGGTCAAATATATGTACAATGACCTGTACGAACCGACAAAATCAAGAAAAGCATCCTGGTATAAAAGATAGACCGAAAAATACTAAAAATGTTGCAAAAATGGACATAAGACACAAAAGACGACTCATATATGTCCCAGACTGAAACCGACACCCCCGCACTATCACATTAGGTCCATATGATGTGTACGGTATAGCAAAACTTGGCAAAACCCCCTAAAATAGACTTCAAGCCTTTCGAAACCTCAATTTGAACTTGGAACAGGCCGTTGGGGGTCCAAAATCCCCATTGAGGGCGATATTTCAAATTCGTTGCTTGGACACAGTCCCAAATACACATAGTGACTTACCTGAACCTTCAGAAGTGCAAAAGAGGCCTTGGAACCAAAAACAACCATTTGGAAGCAGTATCAAATTGCTACTGTCTGCTGCTGGATTGGACATGCGTGCGCATTTTTAAAACCAGCGTGCATGATGGAAGGATACGCACGCACACGTTTGGAACCAGTGCACGCAAGTTAAACTCTACTATAGGTGCCTTTATTTGACAAGTCTCCTTTTGAGGGAAGAAAGCCTTGTCACCCCTCACATAGTTTGCACACGGTTTTGATCATCAGAGTGGAGTGTGCTTGTATGCAAGGTGGTAGGACACCAAGGCATGGGTTGTAACCTCCAACACGCAAATCGAGGTGGATATTTCAAAACTTTTGGCTATAAATAGACAGAATGGCTCATTGTAAACACAAACCACTCTTCCAAAACCAAAGCTCTTGTAATACTTGTAATGGCGAATAACCTGCCAACCTTGATTGATCCTTGGTTAGATCATTCATTGCAGGAGACTGGCTATACTTCCGGTCCCATGGCCTAGCCGCCTTCTGCTTCTTTTGAAACGTGAGGTTTTGACCCAAAATTTTGAGGGCAGCCTTACGGTACTGGGATCCAGACGTCCATGTCTTTAGGTTTGGCGACGATGAGCTGTGTCCCACGGTGGAGGAGTTTCAGGCATACCTCCAGAGTTTTGCCTCCAGCGTACTTGTTGTTTCGCTATACCAAAAGAGCATCCCCACACTCTTGAAGTGTTGTCTTAACATCCCCAGAGAATCGGTGGAAAGCTTGCTAAGCAGCGGTCAGCTCAACATCATGCGCTTGATGGAATGATACGGTCCAGAAGGTGACACAAAAATACTGCCGTGCAAGCCCGACGTCGGTTAGCCTTGACAATCTGCGTGCTAGCCGCCTATTTGCTGGTGTCCCCAGATGGATGAGTTAGTCCCTCACTAGTGAGCGTTGCTACTCAGATGGGAACTCGAAGGAAAACTTGGTGCCTATGGTTCTTGTAGAAACAATAATGGGCTTGGATTTGGTTTACACTGGCCAAACAAACACATTCAATGGTAACCCACTCCTTCTTTAGGTAAACTCTCACTCAGCTCACCTTTTTTCTGGTTTCACATGTTCTCATTTTACCTCGACGCTCGGCTAAGGCTTTATCTTGAGCTTCTCACTTGTTTTTCCACTCAAGTTTTACATGGCCCCTTACTTGTCTTTTCGCTCATTTAGCTATGGCTTTTCGACAAACTTGGGTTGCTCGCAGCCCCTGAGCCAAACTGGAACACACTACTTGGGTAAATCCATCAACCGGGAATGTTATACCTGGAGGCATCAATGAATGAATGGTACGCATTCATGAATGAAATGTCGCCAAGTGAGATCGTTTGGAGGTGTGAATGGCTGGACCTTCAGGATATGGCCACAAATTCTACAGGCTTTGAGAGGATGGTGATTGCTAGGCTGACCAGTTTCACGTTCTACATTCCGGGGCATGTTCTTCACCAGCTGGGCATAAGTAAGGGGTTGCACTGGGCCAGGATTGAGGCCTTTCACATTCCTGTCTTCAACGCCCAAAATGTCCTTGAGTATGAACACAACTGGGGTCTGAGGCAACTTGAAGGAGCAGATCTGGATTTTAGCACAGAGCTCCAACTCCGCTACAAAGCATGGCTAAGAAGAGAAATTGCAGGAAGGCAAACCATGGACTGACTCCTGACAAGACTCTGCTGACCCAGAATAAACAGTGAGCCTGCTGGGGCCTCTAGCATTTCATTCTGTTTTTCATGCTCAAATGTTTTAAGGCTTTGCTTAGCTTGTGTAATAGAAGTAGCAGTTTGCTATAAAATTGGATGATGAAAGGTTCCCCCCTTTTTGATTCAACTGATGAATACAGCCTCGTTTCAACCGTTGAGATAAACCCCAAAATGACAAACCATGGATCAAGTTGATTGATTGTAACCGAACCTAATAGAAAGGTTGCCTACGTATCCCTTTTCAAGGAATCAGGTCACACGTAGTTCAGGCAAAGGTTCACTCATGTATTTTACCTTTCCTTTTTATGCTCTAACTTTTGCCTAGTACCACCTTTTTAGGTTTCGGTCTAGCGAGCTTTGAATATTGCCTATTTACTTTTTCCTAGACCGCCTTCATGGGTTTTTGGTCTAACAGGCTTGCTCTAACTTTTGCTTGGAACTGCCCACCCTTGGGGTTTTCAACCCAACGAGCTTCTCTCAGGGAAAAATAGCTTTTGAATCAATCCAGGTTAACCAAGGTATCGAATTTGTTGTCGTCAAGGTTGATGATCTTTGATCGCAGCCCTAGATAAAATGGTTTTGATAATGCAGGGTCCAGACTGCTATGGTTGGAAATGCCTTGCTCCGGGCCATTTTTAAACTTTCTAATTTGTGCTTGGCAGAACACCGCTGCTGCTATTTTGATCATGGTACGAGTCTCAGAGCAAGGGGATTTGGTGCATTACCGTCTCAGGGGCGAAGCATGTCTTGATGAGGCCATCAATGAATTCTTTGAGCAAGCTTGATCGGGCATGATGCTCTTCTGGGGACAGCGTGGAACCAATCTGAACCATCCAGGGGTCTACATCATCTTTCAGGTTTATTGAAATTACTTCTTCTTTTAGCAGGCTGAGCATTCCTTTCGTCGTCCCTTTCGGCGAGGGAACACATTTCCTTGGGGAAGTTCCCATCAAAATCTATCTCTTCATCGTTAGGGTCGACACAGTTTATATAAAAGCCAGTGAAGCACAGAGAAATAGGATAATGCCTTTCATAAATGAACCCTCGAGGGATTGCCAAGTACATCAGACGCAAACTTGAAACAAAAGCTACGACGTGGAGGGCCAAAAGGCACAAACTCCGACTCAGAGCTAGACTTAGACAGACTCAAAAGACTCTATGTCAGATGTAGAAATGTTGTCAATGCAAGCTAGACGCAATTTGAAAGTGCAATTTTTATAACTACTCTCGGCATCCATGATGAGAGACTGTTGAGCCCAAGCATCAGAACTTCAACCTCTTCAGCATATCTGACCAAACCGCTTGGGAGAAATCCTCAAACAGCAAATCCAAGCTCCCTTGAGTGAAAGTCTTTGGCCAGCCAGTCTTCTCCTTTGATGACTATAGACCCCCGGAATGGGCACGATAGGGTGCAGGAATTCCGCAGCAACAAAACTGGGAGTGGGCTCGTCCTTATAGATATAGTTATCAATAGTATTTGAAAGTGCGTCCATTGCCGGAAGGTGGAACATTTCCCCAAGTGGACGGTGCTCGTAGTGAATAGGCTCATTCTCTTCATAACAGGCCCAATATTGTTATGCAACATTATTCTGAACCAAATTAGGGTTCAATCCCAACACTATCTGCCAAGCATCAGGTTGTGGGTGCCATACATATTTTTCCTCTTCCTCCTCTGGCTTAGCGAGTTCAGGTTGGTGGTAAAGCATGAACAAAGAGATACCGTCCAGAGGGTTAGCCTGTGCCTCATTCCATTGATCCACCCAATGGCCAATCCATGCTTGATCAGTGTGAGGGTATTCGAGGAATCCCATTTTGTATTGCTCAATCCAATCATCGAAGAGCTCCTTTCATTCATCGGCTTTGTCCTCCAACCTCCAACCTACAGCCATCATGTTAACCTCGGGTTCAGACATGATTAATACTATTGGTTTGGGTTGGCTTTCTGGGATGATATAGTGGCTAAGGTTGAATATGGTGGAGCTTGGGTTGATTTGAGTGGAGCTTAGGTTGATTTGAGTGGAGGTAAGAGATATCTAGCTAACATGTGGGTTGGAATCGTGTTCAGGCATAGAGTTGGAGATGACATTGGGGTTTGATGGGGGTGGAGCTTGAATGGTGCCATTATCGATGAGATCTTGAATCTCATGTCAAAGGCAGAAGTAGGTGTCGGTGAGATGGTCAGGCATTTGATGGAAAGCACAATGGCGTTAGGATGGCAACCAACAGATAGGACTTTGGGTAAAGGAGTTGGGGTCAAAGGTTTGAGATGCCCAGATTTGACGAGTTTCTCCATCACCGCGGATAAAGATGCCTCGAAGACAGAGAAACTCCAAGGTTGGGCTCGGGATCAGAAGCTTTGAGGGTTCAAGGTGGAACCTTTGCTTGCTTTGCAACTGCATTACGTTATGCCATCGAAAGAATGCACTCTTTTACCTTTAGGGTTGATCTCAACACTATGCATGTCCTCCCTTTCGGCATTGGCTTTAAACAAGGGTTCAACATCCTCCTTCAGGTGAGTCCTAGCCTCATGGAATTAAGCCAAGTCTTTGAACATGTCCTTCGAGCACAGCTTGATTCCGACCGTAGGAGTGTGGTAGACTTGAGGAGGTTCCTTGACTTGCCCCATATTCGGTCGTAGGGCTATGGAGGTAAAGAGGTCAACCAGCTTTTGCCACAGATCTAACATCTTTGTCATTTGCTTGTCCATTTTGTGACTCATTTCCTCTACAGCCCTCTTTAGCTTAGCTCTATTTGTGCTGCCATTTCGGATTGATGATCGAGAAAGGTGATATGGCCTTGGAAATGACAGTGAAATAGCCCCAGAAGACGTTTCCAAGCAGGTTTGGCTCTTCAGCGGTTTCCTTCTCCGCAAAAAGGCCTTGAGATTTGGACAGCAAAGTAAAATAAGAACTCAGTGAGATTCCTACAACAATTAGAATGCAATGCACATGTCGTCGTTGTCGGTGTCCTCCTAGACTCTAAAACTAAAAGACGAGTCTGTCTCAAGACGTTCAGACGCTGCTAGAATCCTCGAAAATCTTTTCGAGGGTGTATCCTTATTTGCATCGACTACACTAAGAGATGTCAAAATAGTCTAAGCCTTTAACTACTCCATTCTTGAAGTTTCGACTTTGGACTTGGAACAACTCGGTATTGATGGTGCAGCACCTTAACCGGGGTGGCGTCAGCGACTTTGCGCCTTAGCCTATAAGTGACTTCGCACTTGTAACCTAAATGATATCAGTGTCACGGCATCAATACTTTGTGGTTCATTATTTTCGGTTGAATCCGTAATTGGGCTTGAGCCAAGGACTTAGAAAGTCTTGATTTCCCAAAGTCTCATTGATCTAAGGATTTTGAAAATTGGTAATGTGCACCATCAAGATGCACGACTCTTCATCAGGTCAAGTCAGCAACATAATAAGGCTAAGACAGACTTGAAAGAGAGACAACCTAGAAGCAGCCCTAAACATGCTCCTACCACTACAACAGAAAACACCTTTGGTGACAAAAAATTGGTGTTGACATGAAATATACTCAATGGTGACTAAAAATTTTAGTGCTTGTCACCGAAACCCTTGGGAAACCAGCAGCTAGCACGCCAAATATTGAGGAGATTCGGTGACAAAAAATTTGTCACTGAAAACAAGTTTAGATGACAAGCATAAAGTTGTCATGGAAAGATCTGAATTTCGCACTCCCGGGTTGCTATTCATTTTGGCGCATTTAAATGAAAAGTTATGCCACGTAAAACGACGTCGTTTCATGCTCTTTGCTTGTCACCAAAAATAAGCCCTAATTTTGCTCTCCTCACACGCTGCCTCTCTCTCCACTCACACTACACTCTCCATTCACGCTGAAGACTCAACCTCGGCCCCCTTCCTCGCCGAACTTGGTAGCACCACCACCACCATGGACGACGAAAAGGCTCGCTCACTCTGTGATTTCTGGTATTCCTCCGCTCTCCAATCTTCCGATTTCATGGATTTTTCCCCACATTTACAAGAAAAATGGCTTTTCACTATAAGAAAAATCGATTCGTTTCACAGCTCACTGACTCAGTCCCCTTTCTCTCTCAATCAATCCCCTAAATCTAATAGTGGTATGTCTCTCTCTCTCTCTCTCTCTCTCTCTCTCTAACGGTGGCTGTTTCAACATTGATATAGTGTATGGTTGTATGCAATTTGGCCTCCCCTTGTTTCCATCTCTTCTCATGTTGGTGACATAGCTGCCTTCTCTCACATTGGTGATAGCGACGGCGTCTCTCGACAACTGTCTAGGAGTTTGTTCCCGTCGGTGAACCACTACTCTTCGCAGCCGAGTTTTGACGAGTCGCTCCTCAAAGTCATCGAGTCGAAGATCAAGTGCGCCAAAGAGTCTAACGACAAGGATGAAGTACGGTTCTCCGTTTCTGTTTTTTGTTTTAGGGTTTCTAGGCCATTTGAGTTGTGAGAAAGGAAGAAGAGACATGTTTTTTATTTCTCACATAAAATGTACCATAAAAAAACAACAATAAACACTTAAGGGGTTTTGGGCATTTTTTTGCCAGATAGGGGTTTTATGATTCTGATTGTTTTTTCGGTATTATATATGTGGATTTGGGTATTTACAGGTTAGAGAGAGGTGTTTGTTGGGGGATTTGATGATGTGGAGTTCAATCACGTATTTGAAAGAAAATCTCCACAAAATCACACTCGACGTCCACGACGATGATAGCGATGAAGGGCTTCAGATCTACAATTCGCCAGATCGAAAAGGTCATCCCCACACTGACCACTGATTCCCTTACTGTTTCACGCATTCAAGTCTTGCTTCGCATTCTCCCATGGCCAATGGACTGGATTCCCCTTACAACGATGAGGTATTATTCCATTGTCTTTAGGTCACTATCTAGTGAAATGTCCTTATGAATTTTTTTTGTTGTTATTGTATTACATTCGTTTCTCTGCTCTGAGTTGTGTGCTTCATTTATTGAGGGATACAGCTTTGGTTTTTGTAGAATTGTGTGAATTTGGAATAGAACTCCCTATGCAAGTGAAAAATAGCGAGCTATGTGAACTCCCTATGCAATGTCCACATTGTAAGTGTCAATTGGGAAACTCTTTTTCCTCTTCTACATGATTATGCTACAAGACATCAATTTTCTTTTTTCCCTTTTTAGGCTAGGCCCACTATGTAGCAAATTGTGAAGGAGATGATTGACAAGATGGTCTATGCAATAAGTTTGTATTTGGTTATATTAGTTCTCATAACTATTGAGTACTTTGATGTTTCTTTCAAAAGATTGCAACTTTTTGTATCCATTTACTGCTTGTGCAGGTGAAATTTGTTCGAGTCACAAAGAGAGTACATGAAGCATATTTTGCTTTGCCATAATGACTCACAAAGGTATATTCCCATTAAACACTTGTAGTTGATTGAATGAATGTTTCAACCATCAATCTTGGTTTGATGGTAATATTTAACTAGCTGATCAAAACAATGATAAAACATAAGTAGCAAGTGATTTTTTCTTGATCCTGACACTGGTAGTGATCTCACTTGGCTTCAATGTGAACCTTGTCGTGGCTGCCCTAAGGTAATTTGTGTCCAAATTATATGCCCTAGATTTCAACATATTAATTCCTACATGCAGAAACTTTATATTGGGGATTCCTTGCAGTAGTAAACAATTAACCTCAAAATCAAAATCGTTTTGCTGAATGTTTAATAAGACACCGAATTTATGGGAGTTGAAATTCGTTCATCATTGCTCCAATCCGCCAAAGTTCTTTAGGGATTCTTTTCACAATATCTATTTGACTGAGTGCGCTGACTTTGTTATTATCGAGTGGGAGAAAACCTGAAGGACGTTTTGTTCGAGATGGTCGATAGATTATGGCACTCTATTCCCTTTTTAGGTTTGTTTCAATTGTTTAGTTGGACTGATTACAGTATTCTGCTTATACAGTACACACAGGTAATAAAGTAGAGAATACTAGATATCAGAGCAATAGAACTTCCCACTTCTGGTTCAAGGTAGATATTGAATTGAATATGTACATTGTATCCGAACCAATTGAAGCCATTCCACGAATAAGATGTATTATAAAATTACTGCTAAATCCGAAAGTTTCAGTTTCAGTACATCGTGGCTTTTTATAGTTGTTTGGTTTCCATAAGATGCTAATCACTTCTTTCCCATTTATAGGGGCCTCACCCATTTTACCGACCAAGCAATGACCTGGTGGCTTGTAGGGACCCCCTTTGTGCCTCCTTACACTCTTCCGAAGACTACAAATGCGATGAACCAGAGCGATGTCCTTATGAATTGGAATATGCAGACGGGGTTCCTTTGGTCTGCTTGTGAAGGACACTTTATCCCTTAATCTCACAAATGGAATTCGTGTTAGCCATCGTGTGGCTATAGGATTGGTAACACTTTTCATTTCTGTTTTCTGATTTTCTTCTCAAATTGATTTGTCTTGCATTTGATTCCCTTCCTTACAAATACGATGATCCTAGAAACCAGCCTCAAAGTCCTCGTCAATATACTTAAGTGCTTCTATTTGGAGATAGTGCCAAGAAAACCTTATCTCTATTAGTAAATTGCCAAAAATTAACGTCTCAAAAAGGTTTGACAACCTCAGTTTTTTATTTGAACAAAGTTCCATTTGAAAAGAATCCAAGCTATATGCTATGCTAGAAGTTTACAAGTAGACCCTTGCATCGAAATAAGACAATTAGTTTATAACTAATGAGTTTCATTGCTTCATACTCTTCAAGGTGCATCCAACATGAATAATTAGTTACACTCTAACCTCTCTCTTATTGCAGATTTTGATATAATCAAACCCCAGGGACCTCTAATCATCCCTTGGACGGAGTACTAGGCCTTGGCAAGGGAAAAACCAACATCGTGTCATAGCCACAGAATCAAGGGCTGGTGAGGAATGTGGTTGGCCATTGTTTAAGTAGTCGAGGAGGAGGGTTTCTTTTCTTCGGAGATGATATATATGATTCTTCGCAAGTGGTTGGGGCACCAATGTCACCCGATTACTCGTAATAGCCATTCGATTTTAACCATGCTCCTTATTTTTCAAGTCTTTTCTACAGTCGATGCTAAATATGTTTCTGTTGCCTATTTCAAACCCTGAGCGCAGTTTTGTATCATCAGGCACTATTAACATGGGTATGCGGAGCTGACTATTGGTGGAAAAGGGACAGGGTATAAGAATATTCTTGTGCTTTTTAACAGTGGGAGTTCTTACACTTACCTGAATTCTCAAGCATATCAAGCTTTCATTTCTTCGGTGAGTTCCAAATTACTTCTGAATGTTTGTTGGCATTACTCTACTGGTAGAATTGCTCAAAAGAGCAGATATGAGTCGCTTCGTATCAACTATAACATTTTTATCCTCCAACATTTTGTACTCCCTCCCCTTATCTTTTTTGTTGAATGTTTTGAAATATTTGCCCTACAAAAACTATTTGAGAGCATTTGATTGTCAGGGAAAAAAACTGGGATATTATTTTCTTGAAAATTCCTTTAGTTGTGGGCCCGATTGAAAGGCATGACGCTTGAAAGGGGACAATTAAAGTGGCATGGAGGGAGTAGTTATGTTAGTGACAAAACTCTCCCACGTCTCTGCCTTCGGACGCCATTAACATTGCAGTGAGATGCAATCATGCAAGGTACTTTTGCCCATGGTGATAAGATGGAGCTTTTCCCCTCTTTGTTGCAGTGAGATGCAATCATGCAAGGTACTTCTGCAACTGATTATCATGGATGTAGTCCAAAAGTCTCCAAATCATAAATGAAATTTGTATTTCTTTATGTGGCGTTGAAAGTTATCTGCTTAAATGATACCATCCTAACTGTTTACTCTTGAGTAACATGGGAATGCATCCTCACTTATTCTCCTATACAAACCAGTCTCTATTTTTTTCTCCTTTTTTTTCTCGAGTTGACAGATTAATTCTGAGTCATTTGATTGGATTGGAAATTTAGTTTATGCTGTTTGAAGTTCCTGGATCTCATTACGAGCTTTACAGTGAGCAGTGGCTAGTTGGTCTGTTTCGATTGCAGTAATGGTGTCATGCTAACTGCTTGCTATCATTTTCTTTTTCGTAAAAGGGTTGCTCATCATTTGGGATGATACGTGACACTCTATGAAGCACCGACATCTCTAGAAGTCGAAGAATCGCAGTGTCAGGACACGGGGACACCGCGGGACACCGCGGAGATACGTATGGGACACGCCACGTGGCGTGTCCCATATTTTAATATTAAATTTTGAGGGGGACACGGCGGGACACCGCTGGTGACACGGTGGGGACACCGATGGGGACACGGCAGGGGTCAAATTGCAATTTTTTAAAAAAATTTGGGGGCCAAACTGTAATTTTTGAAAAAATTGGGGGTCAAACTGTAATTTTTTTTAAAAAAATTTGGGGCCAAATTATTATTATTTTTTAAATTTCTGGGTGCTAAACTATAATTAATTATTTATTTATATATAAATAAATAAATAAATATACACGTGGCGTGTCCCCCGCCGTGTCCGTGTCCCCATTTTTTTAGAATTCCCGTGTCCCGGTGTCGGTTTCGGTGTCCGTGTCCGTGTCGGTGCATCATAGGTGACACTTATTGTGATCATAGAATACCTGATAATAATCTGAATCAGACTATCAGTGAAGACGTCATTTTTTCATTACGAATAAAATCTTTTCTTCAAATTTCGTGTAGGTGCCTATACAAGTCAACAAGAACTTGGCATTTACTGATGGGATGAGGGTCATTGAATCTGCCAAGGTGTCCATGCATGCTGTCGGGTTTCAGGCCCAACAGCCAGCCCTGCATAGAAACCGAGGAGTTTAATCTTCTGCAGAAAATGTTGAATGCTATTGGTGAGGAATGATACAAAGATGCAGGTATACTTTTTCTTTGACCCATTTGCATGTCAGCATTACAATAGCTATGCCAGGTGGGATTATCCATCAAGGTATATGGTTGTTCAGTCCAATGTGCTTGTTACCTTCTCTCAGATCTTCTTCCCTGATGAATGGAACCAAAGTATTCCCAATAGGAAGGGAAAAGTTACTGGATGTTTGGCTCGTAACTGACGCAAATGATTATCATGAAATTGATATTAAAGCATTTGGAAGCTAGAGTGGGCTTTAAACATTAGCTCATTGGAAGCAAAAAGCTACTAGATGTTATCATGCATTGCCTGATTTTTTGATTTCATTAGGCATCTTATCAAATCCAAATTGTCCGATTTTCCTCACTCAATATGATTGTTTTTCCTGTACTACTATAGGAGTTCTTATAGTCTAAGCATTTCTAGTTCACTACAGCTGAATGAATTCAAGGTCAAGCTCTCTCACCTGATACAAAATGGGATAGCTCCTTCTTACAAGATTCTAATTCTCAGTAAGTAACTTTTGCTTCATTAACTCTCAATCTTTTGTAGTTATTCAATTGGTACAATTTGTTCAAAAACCAGTCACTAAACTTAATTGTAGCTATCTAGACATGCCCCAAGTATGAGTTGCCATTTCAACTCGTGACCCGTGACAAAAATAGATGGCGAGTATTATCTAGTACATCGTGTGATATGATTTTTTGGACAAAAAGTGATGACTGCAGTTTGCTTGAAATTCTGTTTCTTGATAGAATTGAACTTTGAACTTAATTACTTGGGATACTATTGAGTGTGGGCTGTAGACGATTGTCATTTTGTGTAAATTGAGCTTAATGGTAGCTATCTGGACATGCTTTCTTAGTAAAATCTGTTAATCCATTATCAATCAACAATGCTTCATTCGGATCTCCTTTGTTAACTTGCCTTTGGCGTGGAGGCAATATGGTCATCCTAGGAGTAGAACTTCATTTAGAAAGCTATGAACCAAAAGCGTGTCGAACACATGTCTAAAGTGTGTCCAGAGCGTGTCCATGTCTTACACGTTTCTGACACCGACACTTTGATTATGGCGAAGTTTTGCTGCTAAGTAGGTTGCATATCATCGGTATTATGTAGAATGGCATCAAAATCTAGGTTGGGTAGCTCACTTAGTCATTCACGAGCCATGCCATAATTCATCACACATAAAAACTTGGAGCAAAATCTTCTTTTTTTTTTCAGAACCTTTCGTACGCTTGACATGTTACATAATTGCTTTTTTTTTTTTTGCAATTTTGTACAGGTAAGTAAGGAGATGGAGTTGAAGACATTTTGGTAGTTAAATGGAACACTTGTTTTGAGTTTTTTTTTTGTCATTGGACACACCATGGATATGGATGTTTTGTAATTTCGGTAATGCTGTTAAGTTTGAAGTGGTTATTATTGGACGATGAATGTTTTGAAGTTGGATGATGAATGTTGACTTATTGGATATTTGATTTGAATGATATTTTGCTTCTTCGCAATTTAAGTTTTGCTAAGTTGAATCATGAGATACAAAAAAATCTAAAACTTTATATGCAGGTGAAAACAATATATGGAATAAAGTGTGTATTGTTGCTAAAGTCCTATTTTTGGTGACAAAAGAGATTGTCACTGTTATGTGTCTACTATTACGATAGGTTATTGATGACACAATTGGTTGTCATGGTAGGTACTTTTAATGACAACCTTTGTCACTGTCATTATTACTTTCAGTGACATAATCACCTTTGTCGTAGAAAATCTCTCTTTTGTGACACCAGATTGTTGTCATTGTTACTTAATTTCAGTGACAATTGTGTCATCGAAAATCTGTCTTTGGTGACACCAAATTCTTGTCACTGCTGACAACATTCTGTGACAACTACACAATTTTGTCACCCTTGACTTTCAGTGTCATGGATACAATGACACCTCTTCTTGTGTCACCAAAGATAATAGGTGACAAAAGTTGGACTTTTGGTGACATTTTTACATGTCACAATGTCACCGAATGTGTTTTTTGTTGTAGTACATACGCAAAAACGGTATGTATGTACAGTGCATGCGATAGGAAAAGTGGTAACATATAGACAGTATATGGGGGTTAGATGCAAATAGATCTTACCCTACGGGTACCTATCCTAATTTAGAGAGTTTTAGTGCTTTGTATATACAAAGGCTAGTTTTGGTTGTTCCTCGGACTGAAGCCAAGATATACCTCCCGGTGCCTGCGTAACCGAAAAGCAGCAATCGAACGGTAGATTGGCTTATCATCGTCGAAGGTTGTTGGGCATTCGTGGTCCCCGGGCTCCAGTAAACCTGCTGACTTGCCAAAACGCTCCAATGTGGCTATCCAACATCGATGCAAATGAGAAATGCTAAGAAGTTTGATTGTTGAAGAAGAATCGCAAATTCGCAAAATGCCTTTTCAAATTTGGCTCACTTTATTTAACCAATACTTAGAGAAAACTACACAAGCGAACAATCGAAAAAGCCCCAGATCGGATTGGTTGGACTCAGGGGTCCTGTTAAATCACCATTCCGCTCTTCGGCAGTGTGAAGCTCACCATTTTGGCAAACTTTTAAAGGAGTGTTCGCAAGCATATTAGTGCTCTAAGTAGAGATCAATATTGGTTCGATCCCCAGCAAAGTCGCCACTATGGGCAACGTGCCCTTTAAAAAGGCAGATCGAGGGTGCACTTTTAGTAAACAAGCGTTCAATTTAGAGTCGCCACTTGGGTTTGAAGGTCCAACACCCAAGGAATCGAACTTGAAATGTTTTCTAAGCTGTTTGATTTGAAAAAGTGAAGGCACCAGTCCGTCATAACCATATCTGGGTTTGGGAGCTAGGTTACGAGAGGGGAAGGGTTTTAAGGCACCCCTCTCGCCCAATCCGGAGATCAGTCTCTACTTAGGCATTTTGTGAAAACATTTGAGATTCTTCTTCATTAAACAACTTTTGGCCAATTAGGGCAAGGAAACAGTTAAAAAAAGGGAATTCAAACTCTAACATATTTGCAGAATGCGATCGATGGCATGCTACGGTAAGCAATAAATAGGATAAAAGCCAAGTACTACTGAAATAAGCCAACACAGTGCTCAAAATGGAAGTTGGCATGAACTGGGCAAGCTTGCATGCACTGATCTGTTTCACGTAGATCACTGCATGCAAGAAGACCTGCGCACGCACGTCCCATACTAGCGTGCGTGGGTTATCTTGTTCGAGCAGACTTTGGTTTTTATCCTCCTCTGGGCTCTAGAATGACCAGTGCTCACCCAGGATAAACCGAGCAGATTATATGTACAATAAAAACAACTACAGGCAGAATGAATAATAATTGAAATACAACCTATAAACAGAGTGAGGAATAAAACAGTGGCCAGAGGCCAAGTTACCCATGCAATGCCCAAGCACTGGAAGTCAAACTACACCTACGTGCGCAAATCAAGGACAAGCTAGTTCTGACTAAACCTCCAGTGTTTGGTGTTGCATACCTGGGCTCCGAGACATGGTCATAAGCAACCCAGGGTACTCCAACACAACAGATATGCATATTGAAATACTACTAGCAATTTTAGCAAAGAAAGCAGTAAAACAGGTTTAAACATGCTCAACAGTGTCTTATTTTATAATTAAAACATAAAAGACCAACACCTCTGTCTCCACGTAGTTTTGCGCGCGCAGCCATATAGTGGTGCGTACGTACAGGTGACCAACGTGCGCAAGTGTGTTGATCACACGGTTCTTGTAACACTGCCAACTTTAAGGCCAGGATAGGTATAGATTACTAGCCTTGGCCCTGCCAACCCCCCTCAGGGATCAAAACAGGAAAATAATAAATGTTTATACCTTTGTTTGAGGTTGAAAAATGGTTTGAACTTGGTGTTTAGTGGTTGAAAGATGGATATATAGTGGTTGTTTGAGTGGTAGTAGAAGTGTTTGCTTGAGTTTGAGAGACTTTGGGTAAGAATACTTGAAGCTTTTGAATTTTTGTAACCTTGGGATTTTTTGTAACCCTTTGGAAGAAGAACCATGGGTGTATTTATAGGAGGAGCAAATAGCGGTGTATGGAGGTATAACCACCCAACAAGGGCTGGTTTGTGTTGCTTGGTGGCTATGCCTCCCATAAAGGTGATGGGAGGGTTGAGAAAGGAGAGACATTGGGGTGATCCCCAGGCTGCCAGGGAGTCTCTACTGGCTTAGTAGCCCCCTGATGATGGCTTCTGTAGCTAGCAAAAAGGTGATGCTACAAGTGGTTGACCAGCGCGCGCGGGTCTCATAGAGGCGCGCGCATCTCAAACCAACACGCGCGTGGATCAACGGTCAAACTTTGACTATTCGCCACCACTTGTCAACTTGATCCACGCGTGCAGGTCCTAGGTAGACACGCACATGCAAAACCTTCCCACGCATTGGTCAGTGGTCTAAGCTTGACCATTGACCACCACCTGTTAGATTGATATGCGCATGCAGGTACCGGACCAATGCACTCTAGTAGGGTTTTTGGCTAGGGTTAAGGGTTCAAAGGGGGGCCAAATACTCAAAGTTTAAATTTCCAATCATTTTCAAAACTGTTCTTGATTTGTTTCATCATCGGGGAAAACAAGAACCAAAAATAAAGTAAAACAAACAGAAGTCCGAATTGGGGTGTCTACACCTTTTTAAGTGGTTCTTGGTATAAAACGAAGCCCTTAAAGTGTTCTACAACTTCGATGAATAAGTCTAAACCTAAAACCCACTTTAACTAGGAGAAAAATGGAGTTTTTCAGAGGTTCAGTGAGCTGCTCGGGATTGGAAATGACAGATTTTGGGAAGCAATATCTCAGGCTACACTCAACCGTTTTGAGTGATTCTTGTATCTAAATCGAAGGTCTCAAAGTTCTCTACAAGATTTGTGAACAAACCTAACTCTAAAACAACTTGAGCTATGAGGAAAATGGACTTTTACAGAGGGTGTCCAAGCTGTCCAGAAAATGAACTTTTGTGGAAAAGATGGGAATGATGTATAGTGGTTATGGGGGCTTGTTTAGGCTACGGTTTTGTAGTGGAGCTGGACGTTTAGTGCTGGAGTGGAAGGTTGGAGGCTCGAATTTGTGCTATAGTGATGCAAGGTGACAAACCCACTTTTCTCTCTCTCTCTCTGGAAAATATTGTGCACAATGTGTGCGTGTGTGAGTGATATGGTGCATGTATATAGAGGAGAGAGGGGAAGATGAATGTGGGAGTATTATTTTAGGTGGGGAAGGAGTGAGGTGGGAGTAATTATTTTGGGAAGAGGAGAGGCAGGAGGGGACAGGGGATGGCTGGCATGGAGGTGGTGTAGGAGATGATAAGAGCATCTGTAATGGGTTTGGTAACTAGTGTGTTAATTGTGTGTTAAGACTTAACAAACAAAAATGAATTTTTTGTGGCACAATGCTTGTGTGTTAGAGTGTGCTAAATCTAGTAGTATGCTAGCATGTGTGTCAAGTTTGGCAAACAAACTAACAAACAATAAGTGGGTTCCATCTCTATAAATTCAAACTCTTAGCCATAAAACATAAATGCCCACTACTCTTTTTTTGAAAACATACTGTTGTTTTTTTTATCTGTTTTTCTATATATGTGTTTTTCTATCTGATTTAAGGTGTGTGGGGTTTGGTGAATGAATAATGGTGGTGTAATATATATATACACACACACGGGGAAGAGGGAGACGTACTGGTGGAGGAAAATAAAGGAGGAGGAAAAATACATGTGGACGCGAAAATGTATCACACAGTGCTTGGTAGTTCGGTTTCGGAAGAATTCAAAAATTTAATTGTAGCGTAATTAAAATATTTCAGAATCAATGGCAGTCTCGATTTACAAAGGAAAACTGAATATTAGGAAAAATGAGTATTGAAATAATATTATGAAATTTTTATTTATTAAAAATTTTCAAATATTACAATCTATCCCCCTTAAAATAATTCCATCTTCGAAATTGTGTGGTTAGAAACTATTTTTCTTCAATACAGAAAATACGGGGTATTACATATGCCGTCGAGGGGGCTCCTCCAACCATCCCACTTCACTTCACTGACGCGGCAGAGCTGGACCGCGTGGAGCTCGTAAATCCATCTTCTGTTCTTCGACTCCTTGTAGAGCGCAGGGACTTCCCCCACTCTGAGTGTTGTTCTGGGGCTTATTGCGCCCCACCCACAGACTGGGCGGACTGGATGGATGTTGCTATTGGCGACCCTGCTCTTAAGCATATCCTCCTTGCCACCAATACTTTGGCCGTCGTTTTTATATGGCGGGCTTCTTCGCCTACGTCGTCCTCTCAGACTACCCGCAGGAAAGCCCTTCACATGCAGTCTTTCCTCTTGTGATGCTTCTCACGCGCGGGGAGCTGGTCCCCTTAGCGCCTCTATTTCTAGGTTCTCTCCATCACCAGCTGGACTTGGTTCATTCTGATCTCAGGAGGTCCCTTGGGAGGTGTGACCATCTTACCATGGTTCACACCAGTTTCCTACTCAGCCTCTTCTATAAGCATTTTCCCATCATTGTGCCCGTCTCGCGAGCCTTCGAGGCAATAGATCAACGCTCTTGTTCTGAGCAGTGGTATGGGACCAGCAGCAACGCCTCGTGGTACGAGGCTTCCAACTTCATGGAGAATTTTGTTGCGCGGCCTCATAGCCTTGCTTCTTCGGGTGTCGTTGGTATTGGCCAGTGCCTTCTTTTTTCCCTTGCTAGTGTCTCGGCTGCGGGTGGCGTAGATTCCATCATGTGGGCAGTTATAAATGCTACTCTCATCGCCATCCCTAGGTGGCTCCCTTGCGTCAGTACTGAAGCCTGGGTAGCGACTCTCTACCGCCCCGACCGTTTCGTGAGGCAGCTAGGGTTCGATCAAGGGGTGCCCGGAGCTGCCCCGCCATGGCCATCCTTCGCAGATTGCCACCGCCGTTTTGTGCGGTAACATACGGGTGAGGCCCTCCATGGCTTCTATCACTTGTCCAACCCTAAGAAGACTAAGATCAAAGCTTATGTCGCGGACTATCACTTATTCTAGCTTCGGAACCTGGACTCTTTCTTGAACTTCATGCGCAGGCAAGCAGAGGTTCTCGCGGAATCTACAATCAACAAGTGGGATACTTTGCTACGGGCCATTATTGATGAAAAAATGCTTGGTTGGCAAGGCTCTCACAGTATGTGGGGTGTGACTGCAGTGTAGCCCTTAAATGTGGGCTTCCTGGCACAGCCTCCTCCCGCGACCTCAGCCGTCATGCACCGAGCTCCTGCGAGGGGCGCTCACAAGCAAACGCAACCCCCAGCTGAGCCCGGGTCCAAACGGTCAACCCCTCCGCAGGTATCTCCAGAGGGAGGCAGCCCACACAGAAAGCGTCTCCGCAAGGTATGACTTTCTCTTTGCGCTTCAGTAGTCCTGCTTCTATTGTACCTTCTTCAATTTTGGTTTATGATATCTTGAAGTCTTTCGTGCAACGGCGAAAAGTAGATACTCCCACTGAGTAGGAGTAGCCGGAAGCTGGTGTCGAGTGGGAGCAGCCAGCAACTGCCGCAGAGGAGGAGCAGGCGAAAGCTGCAACTGAAGAGCAGCTGGCAGAAGCAGCAGCTGAAGAGGGGCAGGAAGAGACCGCCACAGTTGCCCTCGCCAGGCGGTGCCCTCTTGAGGGTAAGCTCATCCTGTTGTTCCTCTTAGTAATCTTCATTTTCCTCTTTTGCCAATCATCATTGAAGCATATCTTTTTTCTTATGCAGCTATGGTATCGGATGAAAGTGAGGATGATGTCGTGCCCATAGCCACTCTCCTATGGTGCAAGAGGACCCAATCTTCAATCCATGCGGGATCGATCCTCGAAATTGTCGACATCCCTGATTCTCCTGTGGAAGCCAGGGAGACAAAGCTTATCCAATCCCGCGTGGATCCAATCCCGTATCTGCAATTAGAGCCACGGTCCTACGGGGTGATTGGAGGTATGCTCAGGCCCGAAATGCCTCTGTTCATAGATCTTGGTGGGGGCCCTAACACGATTTCTTCTCAATCTTTTTCTTCAGAAGATGCTGATAATTTCATCTCTTATTCTGCTGATCCAGCTCCATCTCCCTCCCGCGCAGCAACTTCTGACGCTCGCAAGCCTTCCCCGCCCACGGACACTCGGGAATCCATGGGGCAAGATATTTGGTGCGCTTAGTCCTCTTTTATAGCATATTTACTTGCATTTATCTAGCTTTTATAGTGATTTTGCACGTAAGGTTCGTTTGAGTAAGTCTTAGGTTTTACGTCCTAATAAGGCGTGTTTTGGCACCAAGGTTAACCCTCAAGGGTGTCCGAGTACTCGCGCCATGTGGAACTCCACCACCGAGACTCAAGAGTGAAGGAACAAAGCATTGGGTGAAGTCCAGGGCCGTTGGATGCCAAGTCGTGGAGTTGGAAGGTAGAACTGGAGATAGCAGTGTGGTATCGATGCAACATTAAGGGTTGTATCGATACTACTAAGTTACCAGTGAAGGCAAAGAATGTTGTATCGATACAGCTTTAAGGGCATATCGATACCAGAGCATTACGGAGACTGGTCAAGCAGGCTTAGCTTCTAGGTATCGATAAACTATATATCAAGTATCAATACCACATGGAATACTTGCTACTTTTGACAAGTTTTTGGATACTTGTAGAGAGAGAAAGGTGGTTTTGTATAAATACCCCTCTTCTCCCTTTAAGATATGGACCTAGATATTGTTTGCTTTAAGTCTTTTAAAGTTTTAGAACTCCATTGTCATCTTCAAGCTTTCTTAAATTAAATTGTTCAAGAACACCTTAAGGTATTTGTTGTTTGTTAATTTTTCGTTTATTAAAGTTGTTCGTATGCTTTGGATCCTCTACAATATCGAGTTTATTTCCGTTTTCTACGGTTAAATCTCATGTCTCAATTTCCTAGCATGCTTCATCTTTCTAGTACGGTTGAGTAGTCACTGAGGCTTGGTCATGGGGTGATATCTTCCCCATAATTTAGTAGTTTTAATGGTTTTTCTATAACTTGATCATGGTTTAGTAAGGAAATGCTCAAATCTCTTATTTTTGTCCAAACCTTAAAGTTGTTACCCTTTTTGATCGTGTTTTGGCCAGAGTTTTAACTTTAGGGTACACACACTGCTTGGAGCTTTAAATGTTCCCGGTGTTTGAATTATATATTTACTAAACGAGTTTAAATCGTTTCCGAACTAAATCCATGATTATGCTTGGCTTTTAACATTGAGTGCTTCAGGTTCAAGATTGTCTATGTTTTGTCCTTGAGTTTTTAGAAAGAAATGGTTAAAACGGCTAAGTAATCGGGTGGTTTAATCCCCTAGACCTTGCCGCCTTTTTATCTTAGTTCAAACCTCATTTCTAGTCTTTTTTACAATAGTTTTCCGCTTTTCAAAGCAAAACCAACAGTTGACCGTCTAAATGCCGAAAACCTCACACAAAGCCTACAATCCGAATAAGCTGTATTTGATTCCCTGTGGTACGATCTCAGTCTTACCGAGTTACTCTGCAAATGACTGGAAGTCCTACGCTTCGGGCTATACATCCAGGAGTATCTCTCTTTCGTCATAAGCACATACTTACAAGGGTGACACCAAAAAAATATATCAAAAGGTTACAAAAAAAAAGCTACCAAGAAAGCCATACAAAGAGCAAACACATTTCCTACAATGCATAACCACCATTCAAACACCATCTACCAACACCCTTCAAGCTTCAAACTTCAAGTTCAACCACCATTCAAACCTAAAAATTAAAGGTATAACACCTACTATCTGTTCTGTCCTGATCCCTGAGCGGGGCTAGCAAAGCCAAGGCTAGTAATCAATACCAATTCTGGCCCTAAATCTAAAAAGGTTTCAAAAACCGTGGCATAGGGGACCTGCGCTCGCCGGTCCATAGTTCACGCGCGCCACTCTATGTCAGCGCGTGCAAATCTTGCGTGGGGACAGGAATCCTATGATTTGTCTGTATTTTCATCACACTGAGCATGGTAATAACTAGTTTTACTGCTTTCTTTCTAAAAGACATACAAGTCCAAACAAAACCAAATAAACCAAAATCTAATTTATATTGTGCTTTTGGCTTGAATTACATTAAATATTCAAGTTCAAAATGCAGTCTTGGATCCAGTGCTTTCTGATTAGCACATTCAAAAAAAACTTCTCCTTGCATTTTTTGAAGCAAAGTTTACAAGTCAGTCATCGTACTTTAATTTTTCCAAATGCTAATTTTCAATTAAGATTAGATCATAACCAATACAATTAATCTCTCTTGGGGTATTCCGAAAGTAAATTTTTTATCAACTTAGAAAACTCTTCTCCAGTGAAGTAATTATAACCAGTATTGTCAACAAAATTCGATAAAGAACCCATGTTATTGGGAAACCATCATCTTCTCGATAAAACATTATAAAATCAAGAATGTCAATCGATTTTGTTACTTTTCTTGGCAATATTGTTTTCAAATGTCAAAATTATTGGAATAACTTATCTCCCTAAATATCACCATATTGGTTGACTGGTAGTAGGGTTGTCCAGTGGATGAAGCGAACCGCCCAATCCAGACCAAACCGAGGCATGCTATGGACGGAGACAGGTCTAAAAATACTGATTCTGGCATATTCGGTTCGGATACGAATCAGTTCCAGTTAATTCGTCCAATCCATTCAATCCGCAAATTCTTACAAAACAATAGAAAAACATATTGCACTGCACTACCCAAGCCCTATTCCCATTAGCATCCAAACAACATGTAAACCTAAATATCACATTGGGAATCAGATTCTAAGAACATAACCAACCAATTAGCTTCTTAAAGTGTACTATTATACAGTTATTTGCTTGAATTCAATTGATATCGAAGTGAAATTCAATTGATCCATTTGAACTTGCTTTGATTTTAGGGTGGATGAACTTGTTTCAATTTTAGGATGGATCAATGTATAGACTTGTTTAAATTTGTTTAAACTTGATTGGTGAAGTTTTGGGGCTTTATTTTTGAACTTTTTGGTGTATGTAAAAAAATTAAATTGCATGCCAAAATCCATCGGAACTGCTGAAACAGATCCACTGAAACCGCATACAAACCAAACCATCCAAACAACATCACGAACGATTGGTGGATGGAAAAAATGACAATCCGCTGCGAGTGGATCAAATTGGGAATCGGACCAATCTGCACAAAACCGATCCATGTGTAGCCCTAACTGGTTGTGTTCTAAGAAACCTCATTTAATTTGAAACTATTTTTTTTGTGGGTTGAGTTTACAATGTTTAGTTTTTGGGTTGCCCCATGGCTAGGGTTGTCTAAGCCCGTGGTCTTATGGGGCTTACCTCTCAGCCAACTTTGTATGTGATATGTCACCACTATATTGGTAAAATGTACCATACCAATGCAATGGTGACATCTCGCATAAGTACTCGAAACGTGATAGCCAGAAACAATCACCATAGAATTGCTCCTATTCAATTCTATTATGCTTAAGGTATAATATCCTATTATGATTGACATTATTTTTTTCCTCATAGATTTATGATTTAGTATTAAATGAAACCGTTAGACGTGAATATTTGTGAAATTTCTATGGTTTTTATATATTTTTGAAAAAAGAGAGAGGAGAAAACGCCCAGGTAAAAAACAGAGGTGCTATTGACACAAATAAATAATGCACCCATCGTGATGCGGATAAATGATAAATCTCCTACTCCATAAAACAGTACTACTCCATAAAGCAAGAGGCAAATATAATACTAATTGTGGGCACACGCCCCTAAAATCTGGTGTAAAATCGGGTGCGTCCTTTTTGGAAAGCACAACAAAACGCTCAATTCAGAGTCGCCTTTTAGGTTTTGTGGTATGCTACCCAAGGAACCGAACTTGGAACGATTTTGTCACGTTGTTTGATTTTGAAAAGGCATAGATTGGTCCGTCATCACCTTTGATATCTGAGGTTCGGGAGCCAAATTACGATAGGGGAAGGATTTTGAGGCACCCCTCTCGCCCAATTTGAAAATCAGTCTCTACTTGGGCATTTGTAAAACATTTGTGTTTTTCTCTCATTAATCATTTTTTAGCCAGTTAGGGCGGGGGAGCAGTTTAAAGGGATTAAAACTGAAACATGTTGGTAGGATGTGATAGAATAGCATGCTCACTTTATTGAAACAATTAGTATAGGATGAAAACAGACTCCTATGGGAGTTTCAAACAGACTAGAAGACACCATTCCGGAGTGACATGCGCAGAAAGAAACCAGCATGCACTGAACAAGTCACCGCATGGTGGCTCAACCTGCGTACGCCATCACGTAACTCGCGCACGCCAATAAACCTAAGCCCACAGTTCTTATTTTCAACCTTCTGGGTTCTGGAAATGACCAGTGCACACCCAGGACAAACCAAGCAGCATTATATACAGGAAATATATAGTTATAAGCAGTTTAAATGGGCTATAAAGCCACAAAATAAATAATACACCCCATAACAGTGTGGGGACAAAACAGAGACCAATGCCTAGTTTTCATGCAATGGCCAGCCACTGGTCAGGGTTCGACTAGCGTACGCGGGTAAACCACTATGGTACGCGAATTTAAGCCACTTAACCAGTGCTTGGCTTTGCACTTTCTCGGTTCTGATACATGTTTAGAAAGACCCCAGAGGTATTCCATAACAGCAAGTATGAGTATTGAAATACAGCTAACAGTTTTAACAAAGGAAAGCAATAAACTAGTTTTTAACATGCTCACAGTGAGATATATACAAATATAAACATAAAACAACAAGGTACCAATCCCCACGCTGACATGCTTGCATTGCCACAGAGTGGCATATGCGACTTACAGACTGGCGCACGCTAGTCCTTGCTCTAACGGTTTTTGAAACATTGCTAGCTTTAAGGCTAGGACTGGTATTGATTACCAGCTTTGACCCTGCCAACCCCCTTCAGGGATCAGAACAGAGAGTATTACCAAGGTGTTATACCTTTGGTTTTGAGTTTGGAAGATGAATAAGCTTTGAACTTTGAGAGTTGGATGATGGAGGGTGTGTATGGAGGGATGTGAATGGGTGATGTATTCCTTGTTAACACCTTACTTTGGGAAGAAAGCGATGAACAAGGGATTAGGGTTCTTTTTTAACTTGGCAAGTTGGTAACAAAACTTGTAACCCTTTGCATGGGATACAATGAGGGGTATTTATAGGAGATATGGAGGGTGAGAGGGGTTGTAACCAGCTGAAGGAGGGCTGGTTGGGTTGGAGTGCTAGCCTCCCTCTCATTAAGTGAGGGAGCAAAGGTGATGGGGGTTGTGTGTGAGAGGGAGAACATCCCCCTGCCACGAGATTAACTTCAGACGAATAAACAGGGTGTAGGGATGCCCCAAAAGTCCTGTGATCATAGCTGAATAAAGGTGATGGGGCTAGGTAAAGAGAAGAGATATAAAACATTTTTGTATAATGATTGGTGTATTTGAATGAGAATATTTAAAGTTATTAAATTTGTTTGAAAAGAGAGAAAAAAGGAAGAGATATAGAACATTTTTGTATAATAATTGGTATATTTGAATGAGAATATGTAGAGTTATTAAATTTGGTTATTATCAAAAAGTTGCTAATTTTGATTTTCTAAAGCTCAAAATTTGATTACTTCTAAGGAGGTTGTTAAATTTGATTACAGCATTGTGAGCCATATTTTGCACCAACATTGTTAACTTTAAAAACATTTTGCTTTTGATTATAGCATTGTGGATACTCTAACAAGTTGCCAATAGGCTCTAACTCAGTTGACATCTCCTAGTTTTCCCCATGTGAGAGACTAGGGTTCGAGCACCATCGTAGGCATTTGTGGGTTAAGAGCTATGAACAACCTCTGAACCTTACGTAGACTAACTTACTAACCCCCGCTAACCCTCCACTGATGTATACAATATTGGTAAAAAAAAAAAGCTTGTAACAAGTTGGTTATTATACATTATTACATGGCAAGAATGCAAGTGGAGCAATTTGTGCTTAACTCTATTAGTTCCCCCTAATTCAATGATTAATCATTCGACAACATACAGTAGGAGATTTATCCACACATTAAGATAATACGCATTTAGAAACCAACAGGAAATCCCCAGGCAAACCAACCCAGAATTTATTGTCTTCTTCAGTATATTGACAAATTTGATTACTGACTGCACCCAAATACACTTCCCAAGTAAACGGGTTGACTTAAAAAAACACCATGAGATAGACCGGTTTAATAACGGTGTCATAATTGTATCTCAATCCGCTATAACAATAAGCATCTAGTGATCTAGAGTCATCCAATTTTCGTCTATATCAGTTAAATTCAGATATCAACATAGTTAAAATATGTTCACAAAATGGAAGTCAACTGGGGAGCTTTTTCTTTTTACATTATAAAATACGCTACCCTACAAGGATGGCTCACCTTGACTGCCCATGCAAAAGAAGGGTAGTTTCAGAGTCCGAGCTGAGTCATTCCCTGAGTAGTCTCTCGTTTCATAGGCCCTCATGGCATGGAGAAAAGAACCCGTGCCTTAGTGCTTCTTCTGCACTTATCCTCTGTCTTGGGTTCACGATTAGGCACTTATCCACAAGATCAAATAGTGATCTCGGAATAAGATCCAAGAATTCTGGTCTTTTCGTGTTCTGTTTGCACCAATCTCGCAGCTTCATAGATGACAAGAATTGTACATCTAAAAGATCCTGCAACAGAAAAATAAGCTCAAAGAAAATGAAATAGTTGACCGATGAATACTTGAATAGTTCGTAATGATTGCAGTGATATACCACTGGAAATGAAGATTCACCATTATGCAGCTTGGCCACTTCCCAGAGATCTTCACTGCCCGTCAACCTTGCGATTTCTTTGATATTCCTACAATTGGTAACAACAGGTTGGAAAGAAAATAACTAGTATGTTTGGTTTCTTGCAATGAAGATTAAGGATCCTTACTGTTCAGGTTCACCAGTAAATGGTGTTCGTCCAATCATCAAATATAGTAAGGTGACCCCTGCAGACCAGATATCAACTTTGGTGCCTTGATGTTGCGATCTGAATAGTACCTGTATGAGTACATAATCTTATATTCTTTTCCTTTGTCTAGAATGAAATCGCAAGACAAGCGTAAAATGTTATGCCTGGCACTAGAGGGATATGCCAGGTTTCATGCGGAATCTGAACAAATTGCAGTGGCAAAAGAAAATTCGGACACTTGCTTTGAACCCACATCTCCTGTTAAAGAGAAGGATGAGAACGTCAGAACACGAACGAAACTCTCAAGATATTGGATTTCCATGGTGGGGCCTAAAATGATATGTGCGTGGCAAGGTCTGTGTATGCTTACAATGTTGGCTCACGAGAACCTGAATCCACTCTTTTTGCATGTAATGATTAAAAGTTCAAAATTATCTTTACACCCATGTGAATACAACAAAATGGAGAGCATAATTAAGATTCCTCAACTTCCTCAGGAATAGTTGGTACTTGCCACCAGCAGACGTTAAGACACTTGAATCATCTGACAAACACAAAACCCTCAACCAACTTGATTGAACTTGAAGGACTCAGGACACCGCAAAGATGAAAATCAAGGAAAGAAGAGAACCTTGTTCTTAATAGATGTGCAAGCTGAAACCATCCGCTTAGGGCACTCTTCATTAAATTCACATAGCTTTATTAATGATGTGATTTGTCAATGTGCATCTGTTACTATTCCAAATTCTTACTCAAGTTCAAAATTTTCAGGGTTCTTACTCCACGTGAAAAAAATTTACTTTAGAATAAACTTCCTACATCGCAATTTTCAACTCTTGCTCTTACAACCGATTCTGAATTCAACAGTATTCCCCATTTTGTTTATGTTGCTGCATCAACTTTAAGAGAACAAAAACAAATGATAAAATGAAGAAAACGTAAATTTCCCACCTCTGGAGCTCGAAAGCCCTTGGTTCCAACACAAGGGCCTTCTCTCTTTTGCTTTCTATCCCCTACGGAAAGAGGAAAAAAAGAACAAGAATGTGAGCAATCCTAGTGAAAACTTGAAGGGTCAGTATATCATGTTATTCAAGTACCTAAAATAGACAATACACTTTTGTTCTCCAGCGGCCCAGCACCAGCAACAGTATAGCCAGCGGAGTGCAGTGGCATTGGAGTAAGGTAAACAAGTATTTGATCTACTTTTCCAGGAAGTGCAGCAATCCTTTTTCTCTTGGAAGCTGGAGCACTTTGTGCTTTGTAATTTGAACTCTGCATTGCTTCATGCACCAGGCTGATCAACTCTTTTCTACCTTGGCATGGGATGGGTTCCCTCAATCTATCTGTTGATGGAGTTCCACGTCTTGTTGCATCCTTTGCTGAAGTAATCCAAGAGCCATCTGCGCCTTGGCTTTCCATCGCATTCCTACTGCCTAACTCCGTGAAGGCATTTGTTTGTTTCACAGCTTTCCTTTTTAAATTCTTGGGTAATAAAAGTGGTTTAGAGCCTTTTCCTGCGCCCTTATGGATTGCTTCCAAGGATTTACCTGTCTTCTGATTGGTAGGAGGAAGAGATTTGGCATGGGCAAGTGGAATACAATTGATGCTCACATCATAGCCCACCATTGATTTGTCTGTGAAGATGTGCCAAGTAGCTCCATTAATCCAGTTCTTCAATTATATTCCAGTGAGACCAAATAAAATAACACAACAAGAGGAAGTAAAGGTAGCAATACGCCTAAGCAGGCTATCTTACTGGCAACATTCCAGTGAGACCTAGGACCACTGTTTTCATTTTGAATCTACAAAATGAAAACAATTTTGAAACTATAAAAGAAGAGAGCAACAGCTTACCAATAGGTCCATACTTCAGATGGAGATCCTACATTGAACAAGGTGAATGAAAAACAAAACAATACTTGGTAAGAAAATATTTTCCGAAATTATAGGGATGCCAAACTGAAAATCCCAAGACAAGTATCACTCACCATAGCAAGGTTAAAGTCAATGAGATAACCTCTATTGACCTTAAGGGAGAAAAGGAAGTTGCCAGGTTTAACATCTCTGTGAACTACACCCTGAAGTGGCAGAAGAAGCACAAACTTAATCAGCTGTGGACAAATCCTACCAACCCAAAAGGAAAATGTATTCATAAGATGCTTAATATCTCACCTGCTTATGTAAGCGCGCAAGGGCTTTGAACAAACAGTAGCCATACCACTGGAGCTGGAAAACATCTATTTCTCTCTTTAAGACCTAAACATTTTAGTGGATAACTTAATTCTCAATTTAGAGAACGGTGGACAAATAATAGCTTTTGTGTTTTGCTAATTACCTCAGGTCTGTCATGCTCAACATGCTCTAAAACAAGGCACTCAGATTTTCCACTCTTGAAAGAACCTTCATACTTTATGATATAGTTCTTCCCCCTGATGATAATCATCAGGATCACTTTCTGAATATCAACTTTGAGTTTGAAAATATAATCGGTTCTTTAGCGAACGTTTTCATTACTCTTACCCAAATCGCTCCAGCATCTTCAGCTCATTATGAACACGGTGTCTATTAGCATTTGCATGAGGACCTGTTCCAATACAACCAAATAATCCATTTGGCATTAGGTAAGCAACTCCATCTCAACATGAAGTCTGGGTGCCTTCAAAATGAAAACATTTGAGACCATTCTATAAACCCATCTCAGCATTGGTGCTTAATTGAAGCTCATAAACGATTCTAACACAATGTATGTAAACATATAAGCTGATATAATTTCTTGGTCCATGAGAAATTCATTTTACACAATATTTGACACATGTCCAAACTAATGGGAAAAAAAAATACTTATTGCAACCAAAGCAGCAACGTGGCTTCACCATTTTGCGTAACTACGTGTGATTTGAATTCATTGAAAAAATTTATGGAAAGCACTGTGATCTTGCCATCTACGAGTTGAATTCTGATGAGATTGGAAGTTGAACAACGAGACCTGATTCATAGATCCATTGACATAGGAGTATTAGGATTTTTTGATAATGACATTGCATCCATGGGTACTCTTCCCATATTTAAACCAACAAGCTTCATGTGGAGTGCGACGTATGATTCCCACTAATATTATGTTGGAAAAGGAAATGAATATAGGAAACCACATACTGTCTCGTTACCTAATTTAGTTTTGAGACTCTCATATTTCTTGTCACAGGAAGTCGTAGCAAAAAAAAACTTACCAACGGATGGAAATGACAGTCATAATAGAACAATGAAAAATCGCTTGACGAATAAATTTCAAATGCAAGAAGTTGCACTCTTGAAGTATATAGTCCTACAAATGTAAGAGAAAACTAGTCTAAGATCCGTGTAATCAAAACGGTTACTATAGACAGGAAGTTGAACGTAGTCTAATGCCATGAGCAAAAACCAAGTACTGAAACACATTGCATTGCCTTTATAGAGCATCTCCAGCCCTTACATCTTTTTACTCAAACTTAAATGGTAAAAACACCCTAAAGTCCACTCCACTCCTCGACTCAAACCTATATCAAATTGAGTTTAACTCAAACTTTTAAACAACTTTGGCAAGACTATTTGCCTCCCAAATTTGCATTCATGCCATTAATGAAGCTTTACTAAATATGTGATTAGATTTGGTTTTGCCCATTGGATTGCTTCACTTTTACTCAAGTGTTTACTTTTAAATCAAATAGGAGTTAGGGCTAGAGATGCTCTTCTCATACTCAAACTGCAGACTCAGATAGAACGAAAGACGAAAACTATTCTCTCATACATTTAATAGCAAATAATGCTCTGTCATTCTTCCTCCGTGCCTTGTAGACTGTGCCGTAACCACCTGCATATCCAATGAACAGAGGGCATGAAATGAACTCTGATCAGCACATAAAAGATGCAAGGGAATTTCTTGGGAAACCAGTAGGAAACCAAACCAAAACACAATACCTGAACCTTCTTCCTCTTCTATAGCAAAACTTTCAAAACTTGGTAGAGGTTTTGGCTCCTGTTTTTTCCACATTAAAACCCATCAATAGTTTGCTATTTTATTAAGCGAGACCATCAATAAAGACGCCAAGGGGCATTTAGCCCAACGGCATCCAAGTGCACTTAGGTGCCAGGAGGCACGGGGGCAGAAGTTCAACTCCTCTTCCAAGGTACTAATCTAACTATTCTAACAAAAAATGACTTTCGCCGATAACAGAAAAAAAAAATTCAGTAAAGACGTAAAGCTTACACTACGGGTGAGGGCAGTAGGACTGTTCCTTTTCTCTTCAGAATTTCCCTTTCGCCCCTTTTCGCTAGCGTAAATCTTTTGGTCAGGGTTCTGCTTTAAAATCTGCTTCACAGAAATAGACTCTTCATTCCTTTTACGCTTTAATGGAGGCCCAACAGCCTCACGGTTGCTCGATGGCTTCAAGAGAGGTTGGTGTTTAGGATTCGTTGCTTCCTTCTGAGAGGCCATTGATTTGGCATGTAATTTCATCTTTCTGCAAATGTAATCAGAAAAAGATCACTTGGATTTTTCTACTGGACGAAGTTTAGTCCTACCATGGCGCGGCAGAAAAAAGCCCTAGTTTCATTCAAAATCGAATCCAACTTCTTCAACCTAACCAGCGATGGCGTCAAGAAATCACTCGTAGGTCACGAAGAGGGGTGAACCTTTGATTTGTTAGGGTTCAGTTTGTGAGATCTGGAACACACCCGACCAGCATATACACACGGATATAAACGTGTGTGTATGTATTATATATATATATAGTCCGGCTCTTACGAGGACCACCTCATTTTAATAAAATGCAGACCTCACTTTTCCGATTGAATTTTAATGATCCGAGCCGCTCAATGTGTTCAGAACGTGATTTTAAGGGTACTCCCGAGAAATCAGCAAAAAAAATGATCAGGAAGGGCTTCATCCGAGCAGTTTTTGTTTATTTTTTATCGAATGGTTCAAACAAAAACTCTTCGGATAAAGCCCTTCCCGATCATTTTTTTGCCAATTTCTCGCGAGTACCCTTAAAATCACATTGTGAACACATTGAGCGGCTTGGATCATCGAAATTCGATCGGAAAATAAAAGAAATGAGGAGGTCCGCATTTTAACTAAGATGCGGACTTCCTCATTTGAGACTGACTGTGTATATATATACACTATCCGGATCCCTCAAGATAAAGCTGTGGTGCGGGACGCTACTATGAGCCATTGAATTTAATCCAGCGGCCAGAAAAAGAGATGGCAGAAACTCTCCAACAATAACACTTTACCCCCTAAATCCCTCACGCTTCCCCCCTTCACGGCATTCACGCAGGACAAAGAGAGAGAGAGAGGGGCGGCGCGAACCAGAGAATGGGAACCAGAGATCAAAGAGAAGGACAAACGAACGAACAAAGACGAACGAAGAGGAGAAGAAGACAAAGGAAGATTGACCGAGGTATCTCCGTCTCTCTCGAAAAAAAAATCTGGATCGAAAGAAATTTCTCAGAAATTAGGTTTTTTTTTTTTTTGTAGGACGAAGAACGAAGAGGAGAAGAAGAACAAAGAAGATCGACTATAGAATGTGATTGAACCAAATAAGGTATCTGTCTCTCTTCACCGTTTGACTGATTTGAACCCCTTTTTGTTAGGGTTTCGATTTCGATTCTGGAATGGTGTTAGGGTTAGGTTTTTATTTTGATTAGTATGGCATCTGTCCTTTGCAAATTGGGTGAATTATTAGGAGAATAAGACTCGTTTGACGCAAACCCATGAAGCTAAGGCATTCACAATTTGCAAAGGACGCAATGTGACAACCCACATAATTGACATTGCGAGATATGGTCGTTGTTGTACTGTTTACACCCGTTTTTGGCACCCAATCCTGGACAAGCGTTGGGAGGCTATTTAATTAAATTGGGCCAAAAAATAGAGATGAATTGGGTTAAAATTAATGAGCCAAACCCATGTTGACTGGGCCCAATTAATTTTAGTTTGGTTCGGGCTCGAGTTTGGAGGTTTTGGGCCAATTTGTAAAAGAATTCGGCTGGCCCAAATATTGATATGGGCTAAATATGTTAGTAGGCCATTTAATTTAATTAAATGGCCCATTACCCAAGTGGCCCATGAAAAGTGGAAAGAAAGAAAGAAGTTGTTGCATAGTGACAGCCATTTGACCGAGTCAAATGGCTGGGGGTTCTTTGCCATCCACAAAAGAAGGAGAAGAAATAGGTCCATTATTCTCTGACGTCCATGGAAATAGGAAATGGAAATGGCCCACTAACTGTTCAACCGCCCATGATCTGGAATTAACTCATGGGTAATTGTTATTTACCTCCAATAACTGTCCATGATCCCACTAAATATGTTAATGGGTAGTTACTCGGGACACTTTGCAAGATTTGAAAGCTACTCGGGACACATGTCAGCTCGTGGCGAAGGCAGGATACTCGGCCCAGATCTGGACCAGTGCACTATTTGCCCAATCTTTTGTAACTTCCAATAACTACCTATTATCCCATGATCTCATGAAGGGGAAGTTGCAAAAGACACATGGCGCCATGAGAAGAGGACAACAAGCCCTTTACATGCAGACAATCGAAGACCCTTGGCCTATAAATACTAGAAGACAAGAAGAAAAAAGGGTTCCCACACCAATCAAGCTCAACGCTTAAAACCCAAAGCCTTCCCAGCGAAGCAACTATCTCTATTTTCTCACCCTCACTAAATTACTTCACCAAGTAATTCGGGTTTCTATCTCTCTTGTACCCCAACTTTATTATTATGGAACATAATAAAGTTATTCATATCTGTCTTCATCCCTTACTTTATTATTACGATATAGTAAAGTAATTCTACGTTGTTACTTTCTTTCCTACACGGTTAGGAAATTATTAAGTCCTCGCACGAAGAGGCAAAACCACGGACCTTCACTGCAATCCAGCCCTTAGGTTGCAGCACTATCGCCCTCTCAGATCTAGAAGTCAAAAAAGGGACGCTCAGTCCTTTACGTTAGACGCGACAAGTCTTGGCACGCCCACTCAGTCCTTGAGCCACCTCGCGCGCGAAACAATTTTTGGCATGCTCGGTGGGACCCTAATCGTCTAAGGGTTTTATCATGGTCAGGAAGCCGCAACAACAGCCGGATCCACCCATCCCGGATCCACCATAGAGTCCTAAGGGAGTGGCAGTCGACGTGCCATTACTCGAGGAAGCTGGTCCTCAGATCAGCGCCCAAGATCTTAGCGACGCTACCGACAACGTCAAAAATTATATGTTCATGGCAGGACGTGAGATCTCAAACAACGTTACGCAGTCAATCTCGCAATCGTTCACTCAGTCCTTGGAACCTCTGACCATAGCAGTCAACAAAATGGTTGCTACGCTTACAGAGAGGCTACCGCTCGCTCCTCAGCAGCAGGGCTTTCCGCAGTTTGGTGTCTTTGGCAACGGTCAAGACCAAGCTGGCTTATTGGGGGTTCCTCCCCCTCCTCAGACATTTTACCATGCCACTTCGTCTAATAGCCCTGCACTCGGGGGGCAAAAAGAGAAGGGAGTCGTGATTGGAGGAGCTTCGACGCCTCCAAATCACGATCAAAGGTTTACTTTGGTCGAGGACCAGAACAAGCTTGACAAGTCTGACAAGACAGACAGAAGGCCTTTGCAAGGAGGCCAGGGCTTTGGAAAGGACAAAGGAGCACATACTCCTCAAAGCTCTGATACTCGGAGGGCAAGTCCAGCCCAGAACCAGCGGGCACAAGAGGCGCACCCACAGCCGCCTCTTGAGCCAGACCCAGTCATGGGAAGGGATCAAGTCTTGAACCTGCTCCAGGAGCAGTTAGGACCTGGTTTCAGACCTTTGGGAAGGCCAATGTATAGGAAGCCTCATACCGAGGAGGTGGACAATACACCTTTCCCAAAGGGTTATAGAGTCCCAGAATTCCAGACCTTCAATGGCGAGAGCATGCAGTCAACGGTGGAGCACATTGCCAGGTTTCAAGTTCAATGTGGAGAGGCTGGAACCATTGATGCACTGAAGTTGAGGCTTTTTCCCAATTCCCTTACTGGGACAGCCTTCACTTGGTACATCAACTTGCCACCTAACTCGGTGCAGACCTGGGCATAGTTGGAGGAGATGTTCCACCAGCAGTTCTACAGGGTAGAACCAGAAGTGACGTTGGCAGACCTGTCATGCTATCGTCAAACCCATCTAGAGTCTGTGGAGTCCTACCTCTTACGTTTCAAAACTACTCGATTCAAATGCAAGATAGTCCTTCCCGAGGTCGAATACGTGCGTATAGCATTAAACGGCCTGGGCTTTGAAATGAAGAAGAAGTTTTATGGAACGGAGTTCAGAGACCTGTTCGAATTATCTTCTAAGGCTTCTCATTATGAAAAGTTATTGGTGGAAGAGCAGGACAGGAAGACGGCATCCAAAGGGACGTATTACCGCGACCCTAATTACGAGGTTGCTGCAGTGGAAGCAGAGGCAGACCCAGACGTGGCAGTGGCTGAAATCATCAACAAAAAGCCATACGTGTGCAAGGCCTTTGTCAAGATGGAGCCCACAAAGCAGTCAGCCCAGAGCTCTTTCAATAAGTCAACCAGGACCTATACATTCGACGTGGGTAGGGCTGAAGCGATCTTTGATCAACTCCTGGCCGACAAGCTGCTCAAACTGCCCTTTGGTCACAAGATTCCAACTCCGGAAGAACTGAAGGGCAAAGAGTATTGTAAGTATCACAATTCTTGGAGTCATACTACTAACAACTGCATAGTATTTAGAAATGATAGTCAGGACAAAATTGAGCGGGGAGAGTTCAAATTCCCTGAGAAAGACAAGCAGTCCATGGGGGTGGATGGCAATCCCTTTCCTTCAGGGCTAAGTACAAATATGGTCTCCGTCAACATAAGGGACATGCCTAGGACTGTTCTTAGGCAGAAGATAAGTTTGGGGGCCCCTTCCAAAGCAGTCTATAAATCTAGCCCAAGTAGGTATGGGGATCCTTATTATGATGAGGGTGACGTCAGGACTGAGCGGGTTAGGAGGTTCGAAAAGCTGAACTCTTGGTGGTCCAAACCTTTGGGAGTGAAGAAACCAGAGAAACCAACTTGTTCCATGGTGTGTACAGAGTGTGGACATCATGCCAGTCCTAGCAAGCCAGTTCTAAAAAGCATTATTGTGGGAAGGGCTGAGCCAAGTCCTAAGCAGCCACGCAGGCCTAAAGGGAGAAGGGTTGTATGCGAATCTGTGTTCAACCGAATTCAGCCAGGGTTAGTTGAAATTGAAGATGAGCTCGTCAACTTGAGGATATCTGCTCCTTCCAGGGATAAATCAAGGGCTGTGAAACCTCCAGTCACTCCTCCAAATGAGTGGCATAAGGTTGAACATCCAAAGTTTCCCTCTGAACCTCCACCTTTGTCCAGATCTCAAAAGAGGTGCCACCAACGTTTTAGGCAGGCAGCAAGAAGGGCTGAGGAAGAAGCAGACCTACTTGACGATCCCACGAATGAAGACGACCTCATGAATGGAGATGATCCCAAGGGGAAGACGAAGATGGAGATCCCAGTGGAAGAGCCTATGGTCGAAAAACCTAAGGCTAAAAGAGTGCACAAGCCCTTGGAAAGGACTGTGGAAGAGGCTATCGTTGAGCCTCCTCCAAGGACTTTACCCCAGAAGCAAATCCCGTTCAAAAGGACGTACAAGGAGGTCGTTACCAAATCACCTCCAAAGCAGGCAACGGTACCCAAGAAACAACCTCTCCTGGAAAGAACTCTTAAGGAGGCTAGGATTCAGCCTCCACCAAGACAAGTTACTTTGCTCCAGAAGACAGCCCTCGAACCTAGAAAGCAGGACTCGGGGGGCAAGTCGAAGTTGAATCCGCAGGCCAAGGTGTTTGTCTCTGGACAGGGGCATAACATGCAGTGCAACATGGTTGTGTTCTTACCAGCAGATCTGGAAGCCAAGGACAATACTCCAACAGCCATGGAGGGAGATGTTGTAGAGATGGGGCAGACAGCGGAAATCTTAAATGAGTCCTTCTCTGTAGGACTGAATGGGCCTTCAGTGATCGTACTGAAGGACGAGACCGAAGAGAAGAATGAAGATCGTGCGGCTAGCGTGATCTTTGAGAGGCCGAGTCCTACAATGAACAAACACATCAAGCCCTTGTACATTGCTGGTTGCCTTGATGGGATGCCAGTGAACCGTATCCTGGTAGACAACGGTTCAGCAGCCAATCTCATTCCTAAGGCCATGATGCAGAGGCTCGGGAAGACTGATCAAGACCTGGTTTCATGCAACGCCACCTTGACTGACTTCGCTGGAAAGGAGACAGCATGCCAAGGTATTTTGATCATGAATTTAACGATAGGGTCCAAGACCTTAACGACACCTTTCTTTGTTGTCAATTCACACTCTTCCTTCAATGTTCTACTGGGGAGAGATTGGATTCATTCCTATCTAGCGGTCCCCTCAACCCTTCACCAATGTCTTATTTTTTGGAATCAAGACGACGTGGAGGTAATATGGGCTGACCGTAGACCATTCCAGGCCTCTACTAACCATGCTGAGGCCCACCTGCATGATGAAGGGGTTGGTCCAATGAAGGTGGCAAGCCTTGACAAGTATGGCCGCCACAAAATAGCCCCCATTCATAACAAGAAGTCAGCTGAAGAAGTGAAGGCACTTTTTCAAGAATTAATCGGTCCAATGATTACGGAGTCAAGTAGGCCGATTATAGTTTCATCCAAACACCCTTTTCAATGTCAGTAAGCCCTTTAGAAGCAGAGAAACATGTGGCTCTTCGAACCACATTGTCAAGGTTTGAAGCCTATTTACTAGAGAAGAGGCTGATGGGAAGTCAAGAGTTTGAGGAAGATTTTTCAGCTTGTGCGGCCGAAGTAATCAACGAAGACGAAAACCTGGTTGAAGATCTTGATGAAATCCGCCTGGAAGACCAGCAGCCCCAGTCAAGTTGGATGATTTAAAGGCTGACGTGCAAGATCCTTTGGAAGAAGTTAATTTGGGAGATTCAGAGAATCCCAAACCTGTATATATTAGTCAACTTCTGCCAGAGGACGTGAAGGAAAGGTTCATCCAGCTCTTAAGGGAATTCAAGTCCTGTTTTGCTTGGACTTACGGAGAGCTGCCAGGTCTGTCCAGAGACCTAGTGGAGCACAAGTTGCCTATACAACCAGAATTCAGACCTTTCAAACAACCGCCAAGGAGGATGTCCAATGAGGTTTACTTACAGGTCAAGGATGAGATCGAACGCCTCTTCAACGCTAGATTCATACGCACAGCCAAGTATGTCACTTGGCTCTCTAATATTGTGACAGTCCTTAAGAAGAACGACAAGGTCAGAGTGTGTGTAGACTTTAGAAACTTGAACTTGGCTTCCCCAAAGGACGAGTATCCAATGCCAGTCATAGATTAGTTGGTAGATGGAGCTTCTGGTCACAAGGTCTTGTCCTTCATGGATGGGCATTCTGGTTACAATCAGATATTTATCGACGAGGTCGATACGGCTAAGACCACTTTTAGGTGTCCTGGAGCCCTAGGAACCTTTGAGTGGGTCGTAATGCCCTTCGGCCTAAAGAAATGCTGGTGCTTCGTTCTAGCAAGCAATGAACGCCATATTTCACGATTTCATTGGCCATTTCATGGAGATCTACATTGATGATATCGTGGTCAAGTCTCAGTCCTATGGCGAACATTTGGAACACTTGAGAAAGTCTTTCTTGAGAATGCAACAGTTTGATTTGAAAGTAAACCCCTTGAAATGTGCCTTCGGAGTCTCCGCAGGCAAGTTCCTTGGATTCTTGGTCCACAACAGAGGGATTGAAGTTGACAAGAACAAGGCCAAAGCAATCATGGAAGCGAAGCCTCCTACCACCAAGAAGGAGTTGCAGAAGCTCTTGGGTTCGTTCAACTTTTTGAGAAGGTTTATCTCAAACCTAGCTGGAAGGGTTCAGGTCTTTTCTCCACTCTTGAAGCTGAAGGACCATGACGTTTTTGTTTGGGAGGCAAACCATCAAAAGGCCTTTGATGAGATCAAAGGCTATTTAGCAACGGCTCCAGTCCTTATGCCTCCTATCAAGAACAGGCCGTTGAAGCTCTACATCTCAGCAGCTGAGGGCTCTATTGGAGGTCTCTTGGCTCAAGATAACGTTCAAGGAAAAGAACATGCGGTTTATTATTTGAGTAGGTTGCTGACTCCTTGTGAAAGGAGATACACTCCTATTGAAAAGATTTGTCTTGCCTTGTACTTTTCAGCAATAAAATTGAGGCACTACATGCTTCCTGTTTTGGTTTACATTATGAGTAAAACAGACCTAGTTAAATACTTGCTTTCTCGGCCAATCAAGAGAGGCCGAATCAGCAAATGGTCTTTAGCTCTAATGGAGTTTAGTTTTCAATATGTTCCTCAAAAGGGTGTAAAGGGCCAGGCCTTAGCGGATTTTCTTGCTGATCATCCATGTGTGGATATCGGCAATGAGTCCGAGTTAAGTCTGAACGCCCTTGAGATATCACTTACTCCTTGGACACTGCTCTTTGACGGATCAAGGACTCAGCAAGCCTCGGGCTGTGGAGTAATTATTATTTCTCCTCAAAGCCTGAGGACTGAATTGTCCTTTCAATTTGATTTCCCATGTACAAATAACCAAGCTGAATACAAAGCAGTTGTTATAGGCCTTGAGATCCTAAGAGATCTAGAGGCCAGAGAAATTATTGGGGATTCAAACCTTGTAATCAATCACTTGGCGGGAACGTTCAAATGCTATAGTGAGGACTTGGCTCCTTATTATATGGCAGCAGTGCAATTAATTCAAGATTTTGATAATGTAACTGTCAAACACGTTGCAAGGAGTATGAATATTGAAGCCAACAGCTTGGCTCAGGCCTCCACAGGTCTGAAGCTAGCTCCAGAAACAATCCACAAGATCATCATAGTCCAAAAGAGGTTGTTACCTTCTGTTAGAAGGAGAGGTCTAGGACTGGAGGTATTTACTTCTGACTTCACATGTGAAGAATCAGATGATGAACCAGAGAACGATTGGCGTACACCTATTATTTCCTTCCTAAAGAGGCCTCATCACAGAACTTCTAGGAAAGTAAGGAGGAGAGCCATGAGTTACATTCTTATGGGCGATGAATTATACAAGAAAAGCTTTGAGGATGATTTACTTTTAAGGTGTTTAGGGCACCCCGAGGCCATGAGGGTCATGAGTGAAGTCCACGAAGGAATCTGTGGTGCTCATCAATCAGGGATAAAGATGAGATGGCTAATCAGAAGGTATGGATACTATTGGTCAACCATCTTAGAGGATTGTATTCATTTTTCTAAAGGATGTCAGCCTTGCCAAGCCCATGGCCCAATTCAGCATGTTCCTGCAGCTGATTATCATGCTGTGGTCAAACCTTGGCCATTTAGAGGTTGGGCCCTTGACGTAATTGGGAAAATTTATCCGCCCTCTTCAGGAAATCATACTTACATCTTGGTAGCCACGGATTGTTTCACCAAGTGGGCAGAAGCCGTACCATTAAAGTCTGTGGATCAACAAGAGGTAATCAAAGTGATCAAGGAAAGAATCATCCATAGGTTTGGACTGCCTGAACACTTGGTTGCAGATAGGGGTACAATATTTATGGGGGAACAAGTGGTTAACTTTGCTGCACAGCAAATTATTATTATCTCCAATTCTACTCCTTATTACGCACAAGGAAATGGCCAAGCTGAATCCACCAACAGGACTCTTGTCAACATTATCGAGAAAATGGTGGAAGATAATCCAAGGGCCTGGCACGAATTGCTTTCTGAGGCCTTATGGGCCTACAGAACCTCAAAGAAGGAAGCCACTAATATAACCCCTTATATGTTGGTATATGGGCATGATCCAGTCCTACCAATGGAAGTAGCAGTAAAGTCAGCAAGAATAGCATATCAAAATGGCCTCAATCCTGCAGATTATACTCAGGCCATGCTGATGGAGCTTGAGGACTTGGACGAGGTTAGGCTTGCAGCCCTTGATCACATGTTGGTTCAGAAAAGAAGAGTCGCTAGATCTTATGACAAACGTGTAAGGAGAAAGAGCTTTACTGAGGGTGACTTGGTTTGGAAGGCAGTCTTCCCCTTAGGGGAAAAGAATCCAAGATATGGCAAGTGGTCTCCAACCTGGGAAGGACCGTACCAGATTGCTCAAGTCCTTAGAGGTAATGTTTATCTTCTTATGGACCTAAATGGTGGTTTATTTAAGCATTTAACAAATGGAAAGTACCTAAAGCATCACTATCCTACTATGTGGGAGATGAGAGACTTTGGAGAACTTCAATCTACCAAACCATAAAGAAATTTCATGGCAAGGCCTGAACGGAGGCCGTAGTACTTACTATGCAAAATTCAAAAAGGCCTTAAGTTTAGGCCGCCTGTCATCAAAACCAAACCACTACCTTGGCCAATTAAAGGAAAGTTCCAGGCCAGGCAAGAAGCAGATTAACTAATTATTACAAACCAAAGTTCAAAAGTGAAAGTTTTTGAGGTCAAGACCTACAGAAGGCCTTCAAGACTGCTTTTGAGGTTTGCCCACAAGGTGTCAAGGTTGGCAAGCCGAGCTTCAAGCGTATCCCGCTGCCCACGAAGGCCTGGAACTTCTTCAACCAGGAGATTCAGCTTCATTTTCTGGCTTTTTGATCCAGCCTTCAATTTTTCATGATGTTGGGCCAGGATTTTGGATTCCTTCCGAAAGTCTTCCAGTCGGCCTTCAGCTAGTGCCAATTGGGTTTTGAGATCTTGAATTTCATCGGAGGTGGCAGTGATGTTTGCTTCATTGACCTTGATATCTTCCTTGAGCTGATTCCATTCAGAATTGAATTTGGTAAGCTCCATATCAACCAGGTCCAATTCCGCCAACTTGGCATTAACGTTGTTAAGCTCGAGGGTGGAAGAATCATGAGATTTGATCATGGTGGGAAATTCTTTCTGGAAATACTGAAGGGAGGTCTCCTCCGTACCCAAGGCCTGGGACTTCACCAGCACCTCCATGGCCTTCTTTATATTCGAGGCTCGAGCTGGATGGACAATAGCCTTGAAGTTCTGCAGAAGGGCCATCCTAAGAGCTGTCTTGGCCTCAGTAATTTCATCTGGTGTAAATTGAGATTGGGAAGTTGATCCAAGACCACTGCCTGAGGTACCAGAATTGGCCGCCTTCAGCAAGTCCTGAGCAGACTGAAACAAAGTGTCCAGATCTTCTTCTTCTTCTTCCTCTGTTACGATGACAAGTTCAGGTTCAACAGGAGGATCAGTCGAGGGGATATGTTTGGTTGCCGGAGAGCTGGGCTTCTCTGGAGTTCTGGAGGATGCTTCGTGTTCAGGTTCCTGGTGAGGCATACCTAGCCCTTTCTCTTCTATCTCTGTCTCTTCTTCAAAGTAATCATCAAGTTCCTTGGGGTTAAAAACAAGAGGGATTAGATGATAGTAAGGGGCCATAAATGCTGAGGAGGACATGTCACAATACATCCTTACGATGGGATTGCCTTCTGTGGCAGACACGGTATTTTCAGAGTCAATTGGAGTAGGTTTTTTCTTCCTCAACCTTTTCTTGGTTGGAGCAGAATCAGCTTGCCCTTCCTTGATTTTGGAGGTAGCCTGTCAAGAGGAGGGGGATTTAGCAAACGGTTTCAATGAGGCCAAGGGTGAGGCCAAGGGTGAGGCCAAGAAGAGTACAAACCTTCTCCAAAGGATCAGACTCAGGAGAACTGTTTTTGGCACTACTCCTTGTTCTACCAGCCACGGTGGTCTGAGAGGCTTGTGAGGAGATTTAAGGCATAAGTAATGTACGGAAGGAATGGAGGGATGCTAAAGAAGTTTTACCTCTGGTGCCTGCTTGCGTGCGAGCATCTTAGTCCTTTTGGGCTTCAGTGGGGCAGTTTTAGCAGGGGTCTCATCGGGAATACTCTCTGAACCTGGAGACAAGGAAGAGATTAGCCCAAAAAATATTGAATGAATTCAAGAAATTCGCAACAGCAAAGGTGTGGGTCTTACCTTTTCTTTTCATGGTCAAGGATGGAGAAGGACTGATCTGTTGCAAGGCCATGGTGAAGCCAGGCTCAGGAACTCAAGCAGATTGAGGCAGAAGTGTGGTTAAGACATCCAGATAGGGTTTGACGAAATGCATTCTTGTGTAACCTCCCCACCAACTATCAAATTTGGCTCCTTTGTCAATGCGTTCAGCATAGGGATGAAGGGCAAAGGCCTTCCTAAGCTCAGGGAGAGTGTTCCTGACCCTTTCTAAGTCCTTTGGTTGAACCACTGGCCTATTAGTGAAGTCCTCATTCAAGGACTGGTATGGAGGTAATGGAGTGAGTTGACAAAGGCCGAACTGTCTAGCAAATTGGGCTGCATTATAGTATTCAACTCCACACTTGTAATTGGTAGGAGTATAGGCCATGCCATACATGAGGTCCCTGGAAATCAGAAAGCTGCTCCAGATCTCGAAATGGTCATCAAAGTCATCACCCGGATTTGAGGCTTCTTGTTTTAGCCACCAGGGCACCGTGTCCCTGACAAAGGGCAGCCAGTTCTTCCCCATCCCAGTGAGTTCATGGTAGAAGAATTTGAAGTAGGTCCCGAAAGCATATCTAGGGCCGCGAGCATCAGTGTAATGGAGGCCGTAGCAGGTGTGTTCTGACTTTTTGACCATAGGTGGGCCAAGCTTAGGGAAATAAGACCATAACCATAGGGTCATGACCCACAGGGGTCCGGGAGCAAAGATAAACTTGTTGCTGATCAGTTCCTTCATACCACGGTAAAGATGGGCTAAAACCAAGGGGCCTAATGCCAGCTTCTGCCCAGAAGCTAGGGCACAGGCCAAGTCTATGAAATCCTTGGTGACCCTATTCGCAGAAACACAGAAGATAAATTTGTTTAACCAATACAGGAGGAAGGCCACGTGTTCATTATCCTCAACAGGTCCCTTTTTGGCATAATGGTTAATGAAAGGGGCAAAAGACAAGGGTTCTTTATACTCAAAGTAAGGAGTTTTTTGTGACAGGAAGTAATTGGCCTCTATCCCATGGGGACGGAGGCCTGTCAGGAAAGCCAAGTTCTGAAGGGTGGGGCTCATGAGGCCTACCTTAAAATGGAATGAGTTTGTGGTAACTAACCAGAATTGAGAAGCAGTCAGGAAGAGATTTTTGTCCATATCAATAAGTGATCGACTGAGCAGAATGGCGTCTCGGATCCCTATTTGCTTCCACAAATCACCCTTGGCCTCAAGCATTCGATCAAGCCACTCTATGTATTTGGCGTTAGGTCTGTGCCAAAGGTGATTGGGAATATCAGAGCTGAAACGATTCCAGTCAAGGGACGGAGATTCAAAAGGAAGGACTTCCTCAGCCAATGGGTATATCGGGGCAAGTTGGGAGGGAAACCCTAGTTGAAACGCGGGCCCCAACCCAACTCGATCAGCGTTTGCAATGACTAAGACGTCATTGGTAATTGCTATGTGCTCTTCGTCAATGATTTTGCGGATTTGGATGGCGAGGCTGTTGGGATTTGGAGGCGGAGCATTAGCTTTGTGGGTCGCCATCTCTGGTGTAGATCAAAAGACTTGAGTGAAAGAATGGCGGGTTAGGGCTTTTTCTGGACTTCGTCCGTGCAAGAGGAGAAAAAGCAGAGAAGATGTAGAGAGAGAATGAAAAGAAAGAATGGAGCTTTGTGGGTGGCGACACAATTGATGCCGTTGTTTTTTCCTTTTTATCTCTATCTCTTTGATCGAGATTGAAGAAGCAACTCAAGGGTTGGACTCTTGATTGACGCAAAGAGTCCTGACGGTTTGAAAAGCTGCACGGCAGCCAATGCACGGCCTGGGGTGATGACACGTGTCCCTCAGGCCTAGAATGGTGATAATTGTTGCTACCAGAAGGATTCCCTAAGGGGTGGTTTATCTCGGAAATTGTTGAGATTCAAAATGGAAGGATCCAAACTCAATTAAGGAGATATACTTTGGAACTCAAAAAGTTGTTAGGCTTATTATGGCCTGATTATCTTTTTGTGTAAATATTTGAACTTTTGAAAAATTCTTAGGCTAAATAAAGCCTGATTATTTTTTCAAATCTAGCGATAAGGACTCGTTTGGTTATGCCAAAAATTGTACTTTGTCCTAATTTACAAGCCTAGATCTTGAACAAGATCAAGGCATGGGGGGGCATTGTTTACACCCGTTTTTGGCACCCAGTCCTGGACAGGCGTTGGGAGGCTATTTAATTAAATTGGGCCAAAAAATAAAGATGAATTGGGTTAAAATTAATGGGCCAAACCCATGTTGACTGGGCCCAATTAATTTTAGTTTGGTTCGGGCTCGAGTTTGGAGGTTTTGGGCCAATTTGTAAAAGAATTCGGCTGGCCCAAATATTGATATGGGCTAAATATGTTAGTAGGCCATTTAATTTAATTAAATGGCCCATTACCCAAGTGGCCCATGAAAAGTGGAAAGAAAGAAAGAAGTTGTTGCATAGTGACAGCCATTTGGCTGGGGGTTTTTTGCCATCCACAAAAGAAGGAGAAGAAATAGGTCCATTATTCTCTGACGTCCATGGAAATAGGAAATGGAAATGGCCCACTAACTGTTCAACCGCCCATGATCTGGAATTAACTCATGGGTAATTGTTATTTACCTCCAATAACTACCCATGATCCCACTAAATATGTTAATGGGTAGTTACTTGGGACACTTGGCAAGATTTGAAAGCTACTCGGGACACATGTCAGCTCGTGGCGAAGGCAGGATACTCGGCCCAGATCTGGACCAGTGCACTATTTGCCCATGATCTTTTGTAACTTCCAATAACTACCTATTACCCCATGATCTCATGAAGGGGAAGTTGCAAAAGACACATGGCGCCATGAGAAGAGGACAACAAGCCCTTTACATGCAGAAAATCGAAGACCCTTGGCCTATAAATACTAGAAGACAAGAAGAAAAAAGGGTTCCCACCCCAATCAAGCTCAACGCTTAAAACCCAAAGCCTTCCCAGCGAAGCAACTATCTCTATTTTCTCACCCTCACTCAATTACTTCACCAAGTAATTCGGGGTTTCTATCTCTCTTGTACCCCAACTTTATTATTACGGAACATAATAAAGTTATTCATATCTCTCTTCATCCCTTACTTTATTATTACGATATAGTAAAGTAATTCTACGTTGTTACTTTCTTTCCTACACGGTTAGGAAATTATTAAGTCCTCGCACGAAGAGGCAAAACCACGAACCTTCACTGCAATCCAGCCCTTAGGTTGCAGCACTATCGCCCTCTCAGATCTAAAAGTCAGAAAAGGGACGCTCAGTCCTTTACGTTAGACGCGACAAGTCTTGGCACGCCCGCTCAGTCCTTGAGCCATTTCGGAGCCGAACATGTACTCATCTTTTTACCTTTTTTATGTATTCCCGTTACTACAATTACAGCTCATTTGATATTATGGTGTGACAAGTTAAGAAGGGGGGTTGTGTTTGTTGAAGTCTTCTGCTACATGTTGAAAGTTAAAACACTGGAGTATATCGAGGTTTGCCGCCTAAAAGCACTTATAAGAAGCACAATAATCAACTATTTTTTCTCATTCTTCTATCTTCTGAAATGTTCACTCCTCTCCTATTCTTTGTCGTGTTTGTTGAACTTTGCATTTGGGTCATTTTTGTAGAATGGGGAGATTTGGATTTAGTAATTGATCCTGCTTTTCCCACCAATATGATCTCCTATTTGATTTTGCTTTGGGGTCTGCATTATTATTATGTAACCATTTTCTTTTAATTAAGAGTTTTTGGAAACAATCTTGGCTCGGAAGTTGTGATGGTATGCAAGCCCTGGGGCAAGGGCTTTCCGTGTGTTGAACCTTATTCTTTATTTGAATAAAAGGATGATGGGCTATGTTTATCTGGCAGTGGTTGGATAGCTATCGAAACCTCATCTGATCTGTTTCTATCTTAGGGATTTACACTCATAGCTTGTGTGAATGACAAATACTTATAATCAGTTATTAGCACCTTTTGCAGCAGGAATTAAAAATTGTTGTAAATTTATTATTTTAATATTAAATTTTTATACATCTTTGGTGCTAGATTTTTACAAGTCACATGTATATCTGAGTGAGATGCTCTTATCTTAGCGTTTGTTTGGATATCTAGAAACATATCTAGAAGAATCAAGAAGGATCTAGCAAATCTAGAAAATCTAAGAAGATATCTAGCAAATCTAGAAAGAATCGGGAGCATATCTTTTGTATCTATCCATATCTTTCGTATCTATCCAAATCTAGAGCATATCTTTCGATATCTATCCATATCCAAGTAGATTTGGTCATTAATGGGAAAGATATGATATGGATTCTTTCTTGCCTATATAAGGCTTGCTTGAGTGAAGCAATAAAAGCTAAGAAAACCAATAGCAAGACTAAGACCCTCCAAAATACTTAGCCTTTCATACTCAATTCTCCCTTCCGTCTTTGTGAGAGTTTTGGGCAAAGTGTAAGGGTATTCTTTTGTGGAGCTTTGGGTTTTTCTACTTGTGCAGAGTAGGTTTGAACCATACGATAAATTATCGGGCTGTTATATCCTGGAGGGGACAAGTCAGAGATTATCTACTGCACCAAAATTTCTTTTTAACTTTAATAATCCGTCATAATTAGATTTGATACTTATAAAATTATATCTCTTTGCACCGGACAATCTAGTCATTTTTTAAAGACAAGTATGTTTGTAGAAGCACTTGTATATTTTCTTAGTAAATGGAATAAAATCCTAAAATTATATTTCTTGGCTAGAAATCCTACATGGCAAGTAGGATTAACTTCCAACCGATTAGTTGGAGAAACCTAACTACCAATTCACCTAGTTACATTCTCCTAACCTTAGATGAACCTTTTTAACCATCTTTGAGCCTTATGAACCCCTCCAACTGTAGTTGAACCTTTTAGACCTAGGGAGGTAATTATTACACTTCATGTCTAGTCTTTTCAAGCCTTACTTATCATTATTATTTCTTTACCCATTGGATAATAATTGTTAGAGAAATTTTTATCCCTTGGATAATAAACATTGGAAATTGCCAATGAATAGATAGATTTGACAAGACAAAGCATGGACCAAAGGAAGCCATCATTTTGCTTCCAATAGAAGCAAACCTAGCTTTACTCTTTCTCTCCCTTGAAAGGTCACTTTTAAAAGGATATTTCTTCCAAGAATATTCCTTCTCATTATTTCCTCTTTAAACCTTTGGGTAATAATTACTAGAGAAAATTTTATCCTTTGGGTAATAGAAATAAGTCTTGCCAAAAAAAATCCAAGAAGTACACCTAGATTTAACTAGACAAGTCAAAACCAAATCCCATCATATTGCTTCCAAAAGAAGTAAACCTATTTTATTTTCATTGAGTTGTCACTTGAAAGCCCATAACCCTCACTCTTTTCCTAGATTTTCTCTAGGTACATATATACATACCTACACACATAGTACGAGAGAGAGAGAGAGAGAGAGAGAGAGAGAGAGAGAGAGGCCGAGAGAGAGTGAGCGTGTGCATGTGTTTGGTCACTCCCACAAGCTATCTCATAGCCAACTTCACACTCAAGCCTAATGACTACATGACAACCCATTTCTAGTGTACTTTAAACACAATCCTAGCCTTCGATTTTGTTCTTTCTTGCAAGCAACCCCTTCTAGGACAAGACAAAGCCATACCTATTGATGAGTGCCGAAATATTGATATTTTGGCTCTCCAAATTACATTTGTTAGTTATTTATATTTGTTACTTGATATTGATTTTGCTTTTATTTTGTTTATAGGTTGCTCGAGCTCATTACCCAAGATTTTGGATAAAAACGTTATTTAAAAGAACTGCGAGGTCGAAATATGAAGTTACTCAAAGTTAGAGTGTCAACTAATTATTAAGCGAAGTTTGAAGGGCCTTTATGTGATTAGTTCAGTAAAACCCTATTAAAAACAAATGGAAACCGACTGAATGGGGAGTCGGCTTTTGGAACGAAAAATTAGTTTAGTTTCGACCGTGGCAACGGTGGAAGAGTATTGAAGGATGGAGGCTAAATCAAGTTGTCACTTTTCCATGGCCGGCTAAACTTCTTGTCTAGGGGGACGACGAAACTCTGCGCCAAGTAACCTTGTCTATGCATAGGTTTTGGTTTGTTTTTCCGATCGATTGTGAAACTCAGAACCCTTTTCATTGCAATTAAATGAATTGATTTTACTTCTTCCTATCGATTGAGTATTTGTATTCACGATTTCAAATACCTAGTTTTGCAATGGTTTTCACTGTTTGTGGTTGAAGTTCTGAGATAGATTATGCTCGTAAGACGGATCGTGCCATTAGGTGGCCAGACCGTGCTACTGAGAGATGATCCGTGCTATGGGATAGTTTATGCCTTTTAACAACCCGATTATTTTCTTGATGATTATCGTTAGGGTTTGCAAGCCCTAGCGATAATCTCTTTTGATTCAAATAAATAAACCTAGCTCAGGCATATTGTTGTTATGCGGTAGGGGTGGATTCGAAACCCTAGATATTTCCCTCCATCATTTCTAAATCTTTTAATTAAATTGCTCTTTAGTTTAATTAGCTCTTCAAAACAAATCAACCAATCAATCTTTACTTTTTCAAATTAATCTAGAAGTTGATTGAATTATAGTAACTTAGCCAATCTGTCCCTGCGGATCGACACTCGGTCTTAACCACTATTCTACGGAGTAATAGTTAACTCCAAGCTTTTATAAATTTATTTTTGACACGGAACGACTCGGTCAAATTTTGGCGCCGTTGCCGGGGACAGTTTGCATGGTTGCATTAATTCAATTAGTTTTTAGTTTAGTTCATTGTTATTTATTTTAATTTTGTTTGTTAGTTCTGGTACTTTTAGCTACAGTTACGAGGTGACAAAACGAGCGAAAATTATTGTGGAGCAGCGGCACTGTGATATAAAGCAATTTTGTTGACCCACTGTGAGTTTTGTTCTTCTTTTTTGCGAATTAGTGTCTGTGTCTGGAGGTACCTCATTTTTTTCACTTGTGGGGTATTGAACTTGCATGCTTGGTCGTCGGTCTTAGGAACCTGAACTCATTCTTGTTAATTTGGACTTAGAAAGGAGACGCAGAGTTCACAAAAAGACCAATTTAGTCACAATGGCTGATGAGCAGAGGGACTTAGTTGTACCTGATCCCCTCCCTCTCAACTCACACTTCGCCCCCACAGCGTACACTACGCCATCATGTGTACGACTACCCACGATCACGGCTAACAACTATAAGATTAAGCACGGTACACTCCAAATGCTACCTAAGTTTCAAGGGCAATCTCAAGAGAATCCATATCAACACATCACTGAATTTGAAGCCCTCAGTTCCACGCTTTTAATTTGTAATTTTTCGATGGATGCATTGAGATTGATTTCGTTTCAATTCATTTAATAGGGAATGCCAAACATTGGCTTAGTACTTTGCCAGGCAATTCTATAACATCTTGGGCGCAAATGAGTGTGGCATTTTTTAAGAAATTCTTCCCCAGAGGAAAAACACTCAGACTTCGACAGGAGATTACCACTTTTCAACAAGCTGAGAATGAACAGTTCGATGAGGCTTGGGAGAGATATGGGGATCTCATTCTTAAGTGTCCGCACCATGACATACCTGAGTGGCAATTAGTACAAAGTTTTTATTCTGGGCTGCTTCTACCACATCATGTGATGGTTGATGCCTCATGTGGAGGCTCTGTGATGGTTAAGAATGAAGAGGATGCCTGGCAGTTGTTCGAAACTATGAGCAAAGGGTCCCTACAAAATGTTTCTTTTGAGAGGAGAGGTAAGTCAATCACTGCTGGTTCTGATAAGCCACGAGGTATGAACGAGATTAAACCATCTCATGACCTCCATTCTAAAGTAGAAATATTGACTGAAAAGGTTGAAAAGCTTCTTTGCATGGGACATGCCACCCCACAGCCTCCACCTTATCAGGGGGCATGTTCTTTATGTGCTAGTCTGGCCCATTTCATTACTGATTGTCCTGCAGCCCCACAATTCCCCATTTTTGTGGAGGAGCAAGTTAACACTGCACAAGGGTACTCTAATGCACGAGGTTTCTCCCAACCAGGTAATGATCCATATTCTAGTACTTACAACCTAGGATGGAGCAAACACCCCAACTTCTCATGGAAATCACAAGAGCAGGGCAGCTCCTCTGCTCAGTAGCCTCAGCCCTTTAATACTTTGTTCAATCCTGCGGTCTATCGCTCACAGAATCACCAACAACCACGTTCCTAGCCCTCGAGGAATCCATCCTTTGAGGAAAAGGTGCTCCAAGCACTTGACAGACTAAATGACACCCAACAACAGGTGCATACCAACACACAGTCCATCGCGAGGTTAGAGACCCAAGTGGGTCAAATAGCCAATGCACTGAGTCGTAGGGAAGAAGGTAGGTTGCCCAGTCAGCCTATCCAACCCCCTAAAGGACAATTTGGGGTTCATGAAACCGCCCCTGTTGACGCAAAGGTAGTCATGACATTGCGCAATAAGAGAGAGGTCAAAACTTGACCAGAGAAAGAGAAGCTGAAAGAGCATTTGGCTCCCTTCGATCCCAATGATTTTGGGGAGGAGAGTTCACAAAGTAAGGAAGGATCCCCTCCAAACACACCTGTACCACTTGTAACGACTCTAATTTTTAATGAATAAAAATTTCATTTAAATTTCGTCATTTCTTTTTAAGTTCATAATATTGCTTTTAATATTTCTTTTTAATTCCGATAATCCGTCATAATTAGATTTTAGCCATTTAAAATTCATTTTTTGATTAAAAGCCCTACTTGGCAAGTATAGTTAGCTTCTAGCCAATTAGTTGAGGAAACCTAACTACCAATTCATCTAGTTACTTTCTCCTAACCCTATCTTTTAACCTTTACCCGTTGGACAATAAAAGTTAGGGAAACTTTTATCCATTGGACAATAGGAAACCTAGATTATCCACCTAAGGTACCATTCTAGATTTATTGAAGTACATATATAAGATTATATATAGACTTATGTACTTCATAGATTTATATAAGCTTGCTTAAAGGACACCTCCTTAAAACCATTGGTCAATACATGCTAGGGTAAACTTTACCCCTTGGATAATAAGGTTAGTCTACCAACAAGTACTAGGATTTTATTAAATAATCACTTACTAGATCTCCCATGTGATTATTTTTTAAAAAAAAATATGCATATGTACCTTATAAATCTATTGCCCTAGATTTTCTAAAGATATTGTTATATATAGATATGTGTACTAAAGTACTTTTATATAATAGTGTAATAGGAACATGTGCTTGTTAGATTAGTTTATTAGGAAATCTTGACCTTATATTTTTTTTCTGATACTTGGAAATCTTAGAAGATTACATAGTTCCATATGTACTTCTATATATATATATATATATATATATATATACACACACACACACACACACACTCACACACAGGGTCATATACATATACATACTTATACATTGTACAAGAGAGAGAGAGAGAGAGAGAGAGAGAGAGAGAGAGAGATTGGGAGAGAGAGGATGAGATTTGAAGTGTACCTTGTCTTGATCTTCCATGATCTTCTTACACACTTACAATCTATGGTTATATACTTCTCCAAGCAAAATCTATCTTCCATTGTCCTTATATGTACTTTAATCATTAAATCTTTGTACAATCCTTACTTCTTCCACAAAATCTTTCCCAACCAACCCTAAAAGTACTAAATCTAGCCATGCAAGCCTAAAACTAGGTGGGAGATGTACAAGTAACCCATAACCTAACCTATCAAGCTTTCAATCAAGCTTGACAAGTGAGAAAAAGATGAGATAGAGAGAGAGAGAGAGAGAGAGAGAGAGAGAGAGAGAGAGAGAGAGATTTTAGGTGGGAGAGGGAGAGAGACATGCCTTGCCTATAAATAGCAAGCTCACTTCAAGCTTAAACTCACACCTTCACTCCTTGCTCCAACTTCTCTCTAGAAATTCTAAGCTTTCTAAGTACCAAAGTTCAAGTTTCTTTAAGTTCTTGAGAGATACCACCAAGCCACCTCCAAAAACCACCCCTAGATCTTTAAAGTAGCCTAGTTTAGTTAACAAAGTTGTTTCTAGGAAGAGAAAATCCATCTCTCTTCCTTTCGAAGCACTTCGGAGCCGTTACGCCGCCGATTTGCAAAATCGACCGACCGCCGAGAAGAAAGGTAGAGTCCCTTGTCCACTAAACTCAACGTTTAACGTAGAACCGTATATTGGAAGTATAAGTAGATTCTCCGTATATAAGGTTATCTATCACCTATATGTTTGAAATGCATGATAGTTAATAATTTATTTTCGTTAATGGAAGTATGAGCATGTTGGAATAATCAACTTTTACTCTAGTAAACATGTAATGTTTTGAATCTCCCACAAAGGAAGAAAGAACGGTTTTTCAAAGATAAGACTTATCGTTGATAGATATATTCGTATTTTGATCTTTAGATGGTTATGAGCGTGTATACATGAATTGCTTGCATTACTTGTCTTGTTGTGAAGCATAAGTGATTTTCACTCCAAAGGCGTCCGTACATGTGGCGTTATGCTTTAAGTGGTGATCTGAGCATGATTAGTAATATAGAGTTAGATGATCTTGCTAGTTTAGTTTCAAGATTACAATGAATGATTTATGAATACGTATGTGAAAAGTCCTACTGCGGAGTCGTTGCATGAAAATGAGACACGAAAATCGAGAAAGTAGAAACATGGCACCTAGGGTGTGGTTAATGAAAAGGCGTGTTTGGAAAGCGAGAAATATTTTGGAAACCGCAATGTGGCCAAACGTGGTAGCCCATTGTGTGGTGTGTGTTTCGTGTGCCAATGGGAACCCGGTGCGGCGAAACCATTGTGAGGATACTCAGGAGACCGGAACGGCGGAACCGAGGTTGGGTGTGTGGCTTGGTTATCCACGAAGAGGAGCCAATGCAAAGTGTGCCAATGGGAACCTGGTGCGGCGGAACCATTGTGAGGATACTCGGAAGACCGGAATGGCGGAACCGAGGTTGGGTGTGTTAAAAACAATTTTGAAAACGTTGATATGGTTATGAAATGTGGAAATTGGTGACACGGTCTACGAGGAGTCGTGTAGGAGAAACTGGAAAAATCATGGACACCAACGTTAGTTGAATAGTGAATGCGGATGTGTCATTGTTAACTATTTTGTCGAATATGTATGAACTATGTGCAAAGCATTGAATTTATGATCGTTTGCTCGTAAGTTAAGGGTTAGTGGGTATGGGTTACTTTATTGAGCTTTTGTAGCTCATGGTGTTACCTTTGGTGACCCTGACATATTATATTGGTGGCGACGCTGGTATAATGTGTCAGATCTTATAGATGAACAAGGTGAACTCTACACCTTGGAAGCCTTTGGAGCTGAGGAGCTGGCCAGGATAGAGGAACAGGCAGAGCAGTAGATAGGAACCCTAGTTCCCTCCCTTATTTGAATAAAAGTACTCTTTTGAGATTTATGTTGTAATATTGAGCCAGACTCTATTTAGATTTTTAATGAAATTTCCTATTTAACGTTCCCAAAATTCGGGGCATTACACCACCCACTCCCATGTCAAAGGGCTTTAAGGTACCACCCTATGTGCCTAAAGCCCCGTTCCCATCATGTTTGAATGCACCATCTCCCTTCCCTAAGAGGGGAGCATCTATGGAGGATATCCTTGAGGTATTCAAGCAAGTGAAAGTTAACATCCCACTCCTAGATGCCATCAAACAAGTCCCAACTTATGCAAAATTTCTGAAGGACCTCTGCACTCAAAAGAGGAAAAGCCGAACCAATGTGTTTAAAAAGATCCTTCTCACCGAGCAAGTGAGCTCTGTTTTTCAGTCTGACGCTCCCCCTAAGCTGCAAGATCCTGGTACCCCGACTATTGACATAGTCATTGGGAGACATGCCATAGAGCGTGCAATTTTAGACTTAGGGGCTAGTGTCAACTTGATTCTGTACTCGGTGTATGAACAATTGGGGCTTGCGGAGTTGAAGCTCACGTCGGTTACCTTGCAATTAGCTAATAGATCCATAAAGGTTCCACATGGAGTAGTTGAGGACGTTCTTGTCAAGGTTAATGATTTTTACTTTCCGGCTGATTTTATAGTCCTTGACACAGAACCGACGCAAACCCTCAAAAAGCAGACTTCGATTATTCTTAGTCGTCCCTTCTTAGCGACCGCGAATGCTAATATACATGTGAGGAGTGGAGAGATTGTAGTACCCTGACTTTTAATTGTGTTTAGAATTTAAGTAAGTGTTGAACTTGATGTTAATTATGTGATTTTGGCTTTGTTTTGCTAGTTATTAGGAAATGGAACATAGGTGGTTATAGGTCACACCTACACATGATAATTTTTCTTGCACTCTGTTAAAATGAAAGAAACGTGTAATATTTCCCCTCATCCTCATCACACATAGAGAGAGAGAGAAAGAGAACCATACGGTGGAAAAGAAGAAGAGAAAGAAAAATAAAAAAAATTGGAGATTTCTTCTTAGACTTGGATTGAAGCCTAATTTGGTAAGTACATGCCTAGAGGAGTAAGATTTCTTGTTCTTGATGTTCAATTTTTGCTAGAAGTGCTGAATCTAAGTGGGTTTAGGGTAGAGACTGAAGTTTGTGTTGGAAACCCATGAACCTCCTTTAAATTCCTAGAAATTGACATGTTTGAAGTTTGTGTAATTCATGAATTTGGTATATTTGAGGTAGCCCATGAGTATGTTCAAGTTTACTTATGTTTTGTGAAGTTTCTGTATGAGTTTTGATGCGAATTTTAGGGTTTTACTTCAGAAATTCGTCCAGGTTGTGGGTAGGCAATTTAGAGCTTCAACAGAATCGAATCTGCCATGTTCTTGAGGGATTTTTCTCACCAACTTCCCGACCTTAATTTTTTTGATATTTTTACTGTAAATGCCTGTATGTGTCTTCTTTATTGTGTAAAATTTTCAGAACCTAACTCAAAATGTGGAAGGAGTTAAAAATCGTTAACCGACCTGCTGTTCTGGTATCTGCAGTGCTGACAGCATCGTCGTACTTTACGGAAACGGTCATATTTTTCAGCTCGGACGATGAAATTGCGATCCGATTTCTGAATTTGAAACTAGACTCATAGACCTAAAAAAATGCATGAAGATTGTGTCTTAGTTATTCTTGTGCAAAGACAGATTTTAAGTTGAAGTTAGAACTGCAACTGTTTTCACTAGGCTAGGTATCTAACTTCTTCAATTGTTCTCAAATGTGTTTAGGACCTCATTTAAGTTATATTTATGCATGTTTAACAGTTTCTAATTGTGTTTCCATTGCCTAATTATTTTAGGAGGTTCGGATGACACGTAGATACGAGGTGAGTGATTTAATACCTAAATTACATGATTTTGAACTTGTTTTCTTTAACGAACTTATTTGAACAAATTTTATGAATTGTGTACTCCATGGAATAGCAATGGAAGGTGGACCTATTTGTGAAATATTTGCGAATCTATTTAATGGCATTCCCAACGCCCGGTCTTGCTAGGGGACGGCTTAATGGCTAGCAAGGGTGTTTGAGGTTGGTGTGTGTTTTGGGATAATGCGTAGACGTCTGGCTTATCCACTACCAGGGATGCCTGGTAGCTTATGAATTTTGAATAGCGGAATGTGCATTATATTTGGCCTATGGATTTGAGTTCTTGTTTTGAAATTCTATCAAATTATTTTGCATTGTCCATGGAAGGCATGTGAGTTATGTATTAATCATTCACACGAGCTTTGGCTTATGTATTTTCTTTTTCCACCTTTCAGGAAGCGACGTGTAGGGTGGCGTGGTGTTTTACTTTTGGGATGTGTCGTATTTCTTTTTGGAAACTTGTATAGAGGAAATTCTGCTTGTGGACACTTAGCTTTGTACATGGTTTGTTAGCTTTTGAGTTTGTAGTTTGTAAGTAAGCACAGCTTTGATAGGTTTACTTTTGGTTTGTAAAACCTATGTAAGACTTTGGTTTGTTATCAATAAAAAGTTGGCTTTTGCTTCCGCTGTTAAGTTTTAGTCCCTTTTGATTATCACTTGTTTAGGTGATATTTGATTTGAGATTTGGCCTTAGTGAGAAATCACTGGCATTTGTCATGATTAAGACCTCAAGGGGCGGGTCAGGGTCGTGACAAAGTTTTTGGTATCAGAGCATGAGCAATATGTTATGACAATGAGATGCACGGTTAGCAATGACTCACACACAAACCCTCAGAGCTTTAGGACAAATGAAGTCTATGTGCTAAGTGAGCCATATTGAATGCTATGCTATGAAATTGTTAATGTGATTGCTATATGACCATATGTGCATAATTTATGTGATCCTGATTTGATTTGTACAATATGAATTTGTTTCTTTTGATTTAGCAAATGGAGCATCAGGATATTCCAGAGGGGGCACAACCTCCACCTCCAGATCAGGTGGAGAGAATGGAGCGGATACTTGAGGGATTACTTGGGGTAGTGAACCAGCAGGCCCAGCAAAATCATCCACGGCCTATTGTGATGGGAGAACCTGCTAGAGTTGAGCCGATTAGTATCAAAGATTTTCAAAAAATGAAACCTCCGACCTTTGAAGGGGGAATTGATGGGCTAAAGGCTTACAACTGGGTTCAAGGTTTGGAGAAGATATTTACGGTTCTTTAGGTTCAGTGTCCAGAAACACACAAGGTGGTTCTTGCTACCTACAACTTTGAAGGAGAAGCTCACCGATGGTGGTTACAACAAAGAGAAAGGGAACAGAACATGAATTGGGCTCGGTTTAAGGAGATATTTTATGAGAAGTACTTTCCACAAACTTTGAAGGACAACAAATGTAGTGAGTTCATTAATTTGAAGCAGGGAGACAATATGACAGTGTCTGAATATGATAAAGCTTTTACCGACTTGAGTCAATTCGCACCACACATGATTTCAACGGATAATCTTAAAGCAAAGAGATTTGAGGAAGGTCTAAAGGATGGTCTTCGCAAGCCAATCAAGATGCTCAGGCTGCCAACATATACGGATGTACTAAATGTGGCTTTAATGTCAGAAACCAATAATAAGAAACTGAACACTTCTGGTAATGAACAAAGGAGACAAGTCGATTATGTGCCGCCAAGGAATTAGGGAGGCAGCAATCCGTATAAAAAGCAGAATATTGGAACATCTGGGTGGAGTCAAGGTAGTAGTAGTGGTGGAGGAAATCAGAACCGGCCATGTGGGAAATGTGGTAGGATACATACCGGGCAATGCTATCGAGATGCTGGAGCATGCTATAAATGTGGATAGATGGGACATTTGATGAGAAATTGTACGAATGCACCCAAGCCAGGATTTGTGGATACACGTGTGGCTTCAATGGGTTCGAGGACTGCGCCAAGACCGACAGCCACCGTTAGTTCAGCGTAAAGTTCAAGAACAAAGTTGAATTCAGGAAAGAGACAGGGTAAGATGTTTGCAATGACGCCAGGGGACTCTCGAAATGCAGATTCGGTGGTGTCAGGTACACTCCGTATTTGTGGTCATTCGGCTTACGTGCTTATTGATTCAGGGTCTACTCATTCTTTTGTTTCTATGCAATTTGCTACTAAGCTGACTAGACCACTTGAATCACTTGATCACAAATTGCATGTGTCATAACCTATGGGTAGTGGTATTATATGTTCTACGGTCTATAGGGTGTGTGATATATTAATTGGAAGTGTGCATTTGCTAGTAGATTTAATTCCTTTGAACATGGGTCATTTTGATGCTATCTTAGGAATGGATTGGTTATCTTCCAATTTTGCTACTATAGACTGTATAGCCAAAAGAGTTATGATTCAGATACCAGATAAGGGAGATATTACTTTTGAGGGAAGAGCAGTGGTTTCACCGCCTTATTTGATATCTGCCATGCATGCTCGTAGATTGATAAATAAAGGGTGTCAGGGTTATCTGTGTTCAATTCTTACTACTGAATCTGGAGTAACTACCTTGCAAGATATTCCTGTTGTGAATGAGTTTCCTAATGTATTTCCAGAAGATTTGCCTGGTTCATTGGTTGATAGGGAGATAGAGTTTGTTATTGACCTTGTTCCGGGGACTCAGCCGATTTTTAAAACTCCATATCGAATGGCACCATTGGAGTTGAAGGAATTGAAAGTCCAATTGCAGGAACTACTTGACAAGGGGTTTATTTATTAAACCAAGTATCTCGCCTTAGGGAGCACGGGTCTTATTTATGAAGAAGAAAGACGGTACAATGAGGCTTTGCATTGATTATCGGGAGTTGAATAAAGTGACTATCAAGAACAGGTATCCACTTACGAGGATTGATGATTTGTTCGATCAACTACAAGGAGCGAGGGTGTTTTCTAAAATTGATCTTCGATCGAGCTACCATCAGTTAAAAGTAAAGGCAGAGGATGTTGAGAAAACAGCATTCAGAATGAGGTATGGACATTATGAATTTTTGGTTATTCCTTTCGGAGTTACTAATGCACCTGCAGCCTTTATGGATTTAATGAATAGAGTGTTCAAGTATTATCTAGATGAATTTGTTGTTGTATTCATTGATGATATACTTGTGTACTCTAAGACTCCGGAACAGCATGCCAAGCACTTGAGGATGGTTCTACAAACACTATGGGAGAAGAAGTTATTTGGCAAACTGAAGAAATGTGAGTTCTGGCTATCAAGTGTTGCATTTCTTGGGCACGTGATTAGTGGAGATGGTATTACAGTTGATTCACAGAAAATTGAGGAGATAATAAATTGGCAGAGGCCGACTACTGCAACAGAAGTCCACCGTTTTTTGGGATTAGCTGGATACTATTGGAAATTTGTCAAAGACTTCTCCAAGATTGTAGGTCCATTGACTGAATTGACACGAAAGGAAGTACCGTTTGTGTGGACTAAGGAAAGAGAGAACTGTTTCTTAGAGTTGAAGGAACGGTTGGTGACGACGCCAATTCTAACCTTGCCATTGGGGACAGAAGGATTTGTGATTTTCAGTGATGCTTCACATTGAGGTTTGGGCTGTGTTCTGATGCAACACGGGAAGGTAATCGCTTATGCTTCGCGTCAACTGAAATTGCATGAAAGGAATTATCCTACACATGATCTGGAGTTAGCGGCAGTGATCTTTGCTTTGAAATTGTGGCGACACTATTTGTATGGGGCGTCATGTGAGATTTATACGGACCATAAGAGCTTGAAATATCTCTTCACGCAAAAAGAGTTGAACTTGAGGCAGAGAAGGTGGCTTGAGTTGATGAAGGACTATGATTTGACAATTCAATATCATCTGGGCAAAGCAAATGTGGTTGCAGATGCTTTGAGCCGAAAGTCTTCAGGTGAGTTGTGTTATTTACTTACCTCTCAGCGAGAATTGATTAGAGAAATGGAAAAGTTGGAACTAGAGGTTTCTATTCATGGCACTGATGCTATGTTGGCTGCTTTTACTATTCAACCTATGTTATATGAAACTGTTAGGCAAAGACAACGGGATGATGAATTTTTGAAGGACATTATCGAGGCATGGGAAACTAAACCTAAGGAGGATTTCACTTTTAGAGATGGTGTGCTGAGATTTCAAAATAGGGTTTGTGTACCTGATGTACCAGAAATTCGAAGACAAATCTTGGAGGAGGCTCACAAATCCAGATTTGCAGTGCATCTTGGAAGCACCAAAATGTACCGAGACCTTAGGGAGGTGTATTGGTGGCCAAGCATGAAAAGAGAGGTGGCCAAATATGTTTCTCAATGCTTTACTTGTCAACAGATGAAAGCAGAGCATAAGAATCCAGCAGGATTGCTTCAATCATTGCCAATACCGGAATGGAAGTGGGAGCACATCACAATGGATTTTGTTGTGGGGTTGCCGCATACTCAGAAAGGTAATAATGCGATATGGGTAATTGTGGATGGCTTAACAAAATCTGCTCACTTTTTGCCTGTAAATGTTTCATATAGTTTGGAGCAATTGGCTGAACTGTATATTAAGGAAATTATACGATTACATGGTACGCTAGTGTCTATTGTGTCAGACAGGGATTCAAGATTCACTTCTAATTTCTGGAGGAGTTTGCAAAAGGTTATGGGCACAGAATTGAAATTCAGTACAGCTTTCCATCCACAAACCGACGGTCAGTCTGAGAGGGTTATATAGGTTTTGAAGGATATGCTACGGGCTTGTGTTTTAGAATTTCAAGGGAGCTGGGAGAAACATTTGTCCATCCACAAACCGACGGTCAGTCTGAGAGGGTTATACAAGTTTTGGAGGATATGTTACGAGCTTGTGTTTTAGAATTTCAAGGGAGCTAGGAGAAACATTTGTCTCTAGTAGAATTTGCATATAACAATAGTTATCAGGCAAGTATAGGTGTGGCACCGTACGAGGCACTATACGGGAGGAAATGTCGATCGCCGATATGTTGGACTGAAGTGGGGGAGAGGAGACTAGAAAGACCGGCTATTGCTGACGAAACTACCGAAAGGATTTGAGTAATTCAAGAAATATTGGAAGCGGCGCAAAGTCGGCAAAAGAGTTACGTAGATTCGAAGAGGAGACCGTTGAAGTTTGAAGTTGGGGACTTTGTGTTTTTGAAAGCATCGCCAATGAAGGGAGTGAAACGGTTTGGAAAAAGGGGAAAGTTGCAGCCAAGGTATGTTGGGTCGTTTGAGGTTTTAGAGAAGATTGGGGAAGTAAGTTACCGTTTAGCATTACCACCGGAGCTATCCTATGTTCACGAAGTCTTCCATGTATCTATGTTGCAACGGTATTTGCCTAATTTCGATGAGAAACTGCTTGTAACGACTCCTACTGAACTTCGGGAGAATCTCAGCTACATAGTAAAGCCGGAGAAAATCGTTGACTGGAAGAACAAGGTTCTTAGGAACAAAGTGATACCGTTAGTTAAAGTGTGGTGGACTAATCAACGTGGGGGAGAAGCGACATGGGAAACAGAGGAGGACGTGCGAAAGAAATATCCGTATCTCTTCCCAATACAAGGTAAGTCAAGTTTGAGGACAAACTTCTATAAGTGGGGGAGAGTGTTGTACCCTGACTTTTTATTGTGTTTAGAATTTAAGTGTTGAACTTGATGTTAATTATGTGATTTTGGCATGGTTTTGCTAGTTATTAGGAAATGGAACATAGGTGGTTATAAGTCACACCCACACATGATAATTTTTCTTGCACTCTGTTAATATGAAAGAAACGTGTAATATTTCCCCTCATCCTCATCACACGTAGAGAGAGAGAGAGAGAGAGAGAGAGAGAGAGAGAGAGAGAGAGAGAGAGAGAGAACCGTACGGTGGAAAAGAAGAAGAAGAGAAAGAAAAAGAAAAAAAATTGGTGATTTCTTCTTAGACTTGGATTGAAGCCTAATTTGGTAAGTACATGCCTAGAGGAGTTAGATTTCTTGTTCTTGATGTTCAATTTTTGCTAGAAGTGCTGAATCTAAGTGGGTTTAGGGTAGAGACTGAAGTTTGTGTTGGAAACCCATGAACCTCCTTTAAATTCCTAGAAATTGACATGTTTGAAGTTTGTGTAATTCATGAATTTGGTATATTTGAGGTAGCCCATGAGTATGTTCAAGTTTACTTATGTTTTGTGAAGTTTCTGTATGAGTTTTGATGTGAATTTTAGGGTTTTACTTCAGAAATTTGTCCAGGTTGTGGGTAGGCAATTTAGAGCTTCAACAGAATCAAATCTGCCATGTTCTTGAGGGATTTTTCTCATCAACTTCCTGACCTTGATATTTTTTGAAAGTTTTAATGTAAATGCCTGTATGTGTATTCTTTATTGTGTAAAATTTTCAGAACCTAACTCAAAATGTGGAAGGAGTTAAAAATCGTTAACCGACCTGCTGTTCTGGTATCTGCAGTGCTGACAGCATTGTCGCACTTTACGGAAACGGTCATATTTTTCAGCTCGGGCGATGAAATTGCGATCCAATTTCTGAATTTGAAACTAGACTCATAGACCTAGAAAAATGCATGAAGATTGTGTCTTAGTTATTCCTGTGCAAAGACAGATTTTGAGTTGAAGTTAGAACTGCAACTGTTTTCACTAGGCTAGGTATCTAACTTCTTCAATTGTTCTCAAATGTGTTTAGGACCTCATTTAAGTTATATTTATGCATGTTTAACAGTTTCTAATTGTGTTTCCATTGCCTAATTATTTTAGGAGGTTCGGATGACACGTAGATACGAGGTGAGTGATTTAATACCTAAATTACATGATTTTGAACTTGTTTTCTTTAACGAACTTATTTGAATAAATTTTATGAATTGTGTACTCCATGGAATAGCAATGGAAGGTGGACCTATTTGTGAAATATTTGCGAATCTATTTAATGGCATTCCCAACGTCCGGTCTTGCTAGGGGACGGCTTAATGGCTAGCAAGGGTGTTTGAGGTTGGTGTGTGTTTTGGGATAATGCGTAGACGTCTGGCTTATCCACTATCGGGGACGCCTGATAGCTTTTGAATTTTGAATAGCGGAATGTGCATTATATTTGGCCTATGGATTTGTGTTCTTGTTTTGAAATTCTATCAAATTATTTTGCATTGTCCATGGAAGGCATGTGAGTTATGTATTAATTATTCACACGAGCTTTGGCTTATGTATTTTCTTTTTCCACCTTTCAGGAAGCGACACGTAGGGTGGCGTGGTGTTTTACTTTTGGGATGTGTTGTATTTCTTTTTGAAAACTTGTATAGAGGAAATTATGCTTGTGGACACTTAGCTTTGTACATGGTTTGTTAGCTTTTGAGTTTGTAATTTGTAAGTAAGCACAGCTCTGGTAGGTTTACTTTTTGTTTGGAAAACCTATGTAAGACTTTGGTTTGTTATCAATAAAAAGCTGGCTTTTGCTTCCGCTGTTAAGTTTTAGCCCCTTTTGATTATCACTTGTTTATGTGATATTTGATTTGAGATTTGGCCTTAGTGAGAAATCACTGGCATTTGTCATGATTAAGACCTCAAGGGGCGGGTCAGGGTCGTGACAGAGATGGAGGTGACCTTTGGGAACATGACCCTTAAGCTTAATGTTTACAAGGCTGCGAGACCTTCTCTAGTGGAGGAAGACTGCTTCACAGTCGATGTCTTAGAGGACTTAGTGGAGGAAGCATTGCCTTCTATTTTGACCGATGACCCATTGGCCGTTTGTTTGGCTCATTTTGACTTTGATAATTTTGATATTGACCAGTCTATTGAGGAGGTTAACACTTTACTTAGTTCTACAACCCTAGTGGTCACCCCTCCTCGACAAATTGAAATTGAGCCTGCACCCATTCTTGTGGGTGAACCACCCACTACTTTTGTAGGGTCCCCATTAGAGCTTGAGTTACAGCATGTGCCCCCTGAATCTATGGCTCCATGTGTTAATTTCGTAGAGGCTATCACGATAGAATACAAACATACATAGTGTACTCAAAGTTGGGGGGGTAAGTGGTTCTTGCATAGACATTTATGGTTCAGAGGGAGAGATGGAGAGTAATGTGTCTTGTTCGGTCTTAATTTTTTGGGTGAGTTTCCAAACTTTGTCATTTAAGCACATTTTTCCTTGGTATGTTGATTTTATTCGTATGGTGACTAGAGGGACAATTCTGACTTGGTTATGTGATCAACTATCTTTTATTTTTCTAGTCGGGTCGAATGATATCTTTTGGAATGATCCATCTCGTGTAAATTTTAAGCGGAGGATAAAACTGTTCTTAGAGCGTTAAGTGTGAGGTGGATCGTAACAAGTCTAGGAGACTTTAAATCCATGGAGGATGCGATATCTCTAGTGTTTGCCGTGCTCGAACGGCTTCCAACGGTCTGGTATAGCCACCTTGTCAAAGCTATGTATGTAGTACTTAGGAGGTTGGGTCTAGCGGCAGGCGCGTAGTTAGCAATGAAAAATCTGTCTGAACCATCCGACTTTAGTGTCCAGCTTGGCGGAGATTGCTTCATAAGCCGAGTGGTGGGTAAGGAATCTAGCAACCCCAGAGGGAGTGACAGCCTATTAGATGATGGCACTACTTCTCAAGATATCGTTGAATCCTACGCATATTGCTCTTCCAACAAGTAGGGAACCACAGTCTTTGGCAAGGGAGAAAAGTAGTACCCGTGTCTTTCGTGTGAAGAAAGTGGTGGATTTTAATTGTTGTTTATGTTTTTTATGCAATCTCATGAGTTTTCTTTTCTTTTTGCTTAGTTTTTGTTTTGTCAGTTAGTTTTGTAATTTATTTTCATATCTTGTTTTGGTGGAGACTAACGCATTGCAGGTTGTTTCGTTCAAGTTAGGGGGCCTCTCGGCTGCCATACTCTTTTTTGCTTAGTTCTCCGCTCGAGGTGATATCTTTCCTCCCTCTTTCTTTTAATTTTATTTCTTTTAGTGTCTTTGCAATCATTGAGGGTAGTGACTAGTTTAAGTTGGGGGGCAGGGAATACTTCGGGTGCTTTCTTTAGTAGTTTGTTTAGAGTCTTGAAAAAAATAAGAAAAAGAAAAAGAAAAAGAAAAAAATTGAGAAAACTAAAAATTAAAAAATGGGAGCCTTTCTGCATGAGATTGTTGTTTGTTGTGCTCACTTGTTGATTACTTGAGTAAAAGCATGCTGCTACCATTTCGATATCTCTTTGGCAGCGTAGTTTCACTTGCTAGACTCCAGGCACTTTTGTTTTAGCATTTTTGCACATTGCTCGGCGGGCCTTGATTGCTTATGAGCCATGATTTGACTGTTCTTAAAGGCTATGATTAGTAGAGACTTATGCCTAAGTGAGCTTTCGTGCCTTAAGCTTTTTGTTGGAGTGGTGTAGAATAAACTCTTCGTTTGTCATGGAAAGAAACATTTGTTGTCAATCTCATTATCTTTGGTCGCCAAGTGTTGGACTTGAATGCATAACAATATCTCTTAGTTTTGGTTTGTCACATGGATGTTACACCCCTAGGAGAGGATTATAGGCACTTTCTTGATATTTGGGCTAGTTCGTTCCTTTGTGTTCACATTTATCCCTTGCAAGCCACATTGAGCCTTATATATTCAGCCTTTTCTTGGTTAGCTCCGCTTTTCATATTGTGTTTGGAGAAAGGGGAGAATGTAAAGGTTAATTTTTGGGTAGATTGTTGAATTTTGCGCTTGAATTGGTGGTGTCCCTTAAAAAAAAAAAAGAAACACAACAAAATACAAAAAGAAGAAAAAAAGAGAAAAAGGAGCATTGATAAGTTGGAAAAAGGGGGAATGGTTGCTTTGTAATTGAAAGATGTTGAAGGATTAGAAGGAGAGATAAGGTGGAGTTGAATTAATGTTAGCGGGGTGCACATTACATATTTGCCCCGTTTAGTTGAAATACTCGTCTATTCTCTCACACTTGAATCTATTTTTACCCTAGCCTTGATACATTATCTCATCCCTAATGCTATAACCTTGAATAAAGTCCTGTTTGATCTTAGGGCTGTTGGGTTGAGGATTGATTGGTGGATAGTTCCAATGCTTGGCATTTTGTTCATGAGATTGTGTATCCACTATTGTAGACACCCCAATTTGGACTTGTCGAATTTCCTTAATTTGTGGCCCTCAGGCTCCCCGATGATGAATATGGATCAAAACAAGCCATGTACCAATTGAGACATTGCTCCTTAAAGGATTTGAAAAGGAAATGGTCAAAATCATTCCCAAGCGCTTGGAAGCAGTCCCAAGCGCTCCAAACTATTTTCCAAAAACCACTGGCCTGGCTCACTGTCGAGCGCTCGAGAGTGAAGTCCCAAGCGCTCGAGACCACTCCCAAGCGCTCGAGACCTCTCCCAGTGCCCAATGGGTGAAAAAGATTCCCACTATCCATGCAAGCCATCATTGCATTCCCCTTGAGCCGGCTGAAGTGAGTCAACACTCAACCTCAGTCAAAGAAGATATCAGCTGAAGATTTCTTTCTTTAAAAAAGGGTTTATTTCAAAATCATTTCATTTTCAAAACCATGGGTTATATGCTCTATATATATACCTGGTTTTTCAGCTGAAGAGGGGGGTACGAAAGTTCTCTCTCTCTAAACCCCTCCTTTTTTCTCTCTCTTGTTCAAGGGAAAAGGCTTTCAAACTCAAACTTCTTTCCCAACTTCAAAGGTTTTTTTCAAAATCATCAAGGAAAAGGGCAAGAAATCCAGAACACTCTTAGCTTCTGATCTCTTGTCTTTTTCACTCTACATTCACCTTTCACAACCATCCAAGGAGCAAAGTGTCAAGCAAAGGTAGAAATATTTCTATCCTTGGTTCAAATCAAGAGGTTGTTCTCCCTTCTGAGGGGGGTCTCTTAGCCTGTCCCAGTCCTTAATGCTGGGTGCATGGTTGGGAGACTTTAGTGAAAAAGCAAGAGCAAAGAGTCCACGAATAATGTTTTCCCAAAACCCCTACTGGAAACACTCTCGAGCGCTCAAGAGTGCTCCCGAGCGCTCGGGACTGTTTCTAGTCCCATGCATGGCATTTTGGTAAGCAGTAGGCTAGGGGTCAGGTGCACTTTTAAATAAAATGGTTTTATTCTGGCGTGCAGATACAGAAGATCATTTTTCCTAAAACAAAAATGTTTCTTACAAATCTCAAGTAAGAACAAAGTTTTCCTAAGTTAAAAATAAGATCTTCTCTTGTTAAAAACTTAGATAAGGGTGTTTGCATGATGAAGTGGTGCCATTTTCTATTTGAGAGTAAGCTGGCATGCAGCTCACTCCCAAGCGCTTGAAGCCATTCCCGAGCGCTCGGGAGTGCATGCATGCCATTGCATTCCATTTTCCCAGTTTTCTGAGCTTCTGCATGCATAGATGTGTACATTTGTTATTTTAAAATTGTAGATCTGTTCGTGCAATGGCAAGGATACATGATTTGAAAACTTGAGGTTCTATCTCAGTCTTTCAAGTCCTCAGCTAAGCCAGTGGTCTGCTTAATAGTATTTCATTTTGCAGTCTTTACATTATGTTTTGTCAGTACTAACAGAATGTGCAGGTGGGGTTCAGACACTCCCAACCGCTCGAGAGTGCTCTCGAGCGCTCGAGAGTGAAACCAGTGAGCAGTGTTTCATTTCCTGTTATCTTGCTGTCTTTCATCACATAATCACCCCCTATACACGTGCACCAGCATACACTGTTATTTGGCATCCTATTTGTGACTAACAAACTTTGCAGGATTTGGTCAGTAACACTCCCAAGCGCTCGAGAGTGCTCTCGAGCGCTCGAGAGTTGATCCAGTGGCAGTTTACACTGCTTTGCCATCATGCATGTGTCCATCATCATTTCATCACTCCTTGTACACAAGCACCAGCATACACCTTCTATTTGCTATACCTGTGGATACCTGCTACATGCTTAATGAAACAAAATCCCTTTGAAAAATCCCACAAATGTTTAGTAGAGACCGACATTGCGTCGGGCGAGGGGGGTGCCGTAAAACCCTTCCCCCCTCGTAACATGGCTTCGGAACCCTCGAATGATCTCTTGTTTTCAATTCAAATCAATCAATTTTCAAATCAAAAACGGTTTCTCGGGTGGCGAACCATAAATCTGGGTGGCAACTCCTCAAATTTTTCAAATTGATTCGATGGAGCGGTATGTTTTTCGGGCCGCCCCGATCTCACCCGGGGCTGTGGTAGCCCACAGTGGCGACTCCGCTGGGGAAATGGTTTAATTAAACTTGTGAGCCAAGCTTGAAAAATGTTTGTGGGATTTTCAAATTGATTTTGTTTCATCGTCTATTTCTTGTGTATATATCTTGTGCAGCCCCGCTGTTGTGTTTCGGCAATCCTACCCGGCTTGCCGGTGATGGGGAACCCCGGAACGCTCAGCAACCCTCGACCATGATGAGTCATCTCTACCGTTGGTACCATTATTGGGTGTACGCTCAATAGTGGGAGGTATACTTTGACTCTAGTCCGGGGAAACCATTTCAAGCCAAAATCGGCCTTTGTACATGTTTAGCAAGCCATAGAACATTCCAAATTAGGACATGAGCCTGCAGGGTAGGATTATGTGCTATATCCTGTCTATGTGCTGCATTTCATCTCACGTCATCATGCTGTCAGCCACGGTTCTCGAGACTTGCTCGCGCGGTCTTTGGGAGGTTGCTGAGACCCGATGAAGAGTCGTGCACCCTTGTGCGTGTTGTTAACCGTATGAGTCCTCAAGCGAAAACCTAAGGGAAACTAGGATTTTGTTAAGTCCTTGACTAGTGTTCGGTCGGAGAATTAACCAAAGGGAGGAATGACACGAAAATAGAACATCGTGATACCGACACCGCCCAGGCTAAAAGCAAATGTGCTGCTTACGCCACTTCGGTTATCGTATCACGTTGTTCACCCCAAGTCATTCCAAACTGATGGTCAATTTCTTGATGAAATACTAGCCGAATACTTAACTTATTTTAGCATCTTTTGGGGAACGACGCTTCCTAAATGAGGATACACCCTAAAAATCCGAGGATCAAGGCAACCTCTCATAACAAATATTCAATCATTTTTCAAAAATCAGAGTCGATGACGGTGATGGTGAGCACACATTTTCCAAAGAATTAGGCACAAATCTCATAAAATGTAAGCAGGGACCACATCTGAGCACGGTTTTTGCTTTGTTATCAGTTCTGAGCAATTGGACCAAGGAAGAAGAATATCATACCCTCCTGGACCAGACCCTTGGGACAGAGATTGGAACAGCTCCAACTTCAGGCAGACCCCGCCAGTGCATCGGATTTAAGGGTAGAAATGGACCTGCTAATCGGAAACCTCAACCCAAACGGAGACAATCCAAACCCAAATCTAATCCCAAACCTCAACCTTAACGGAGGCAATCCAAATCCTAACGAAGGCAATCCAAACCCAAATCCAAATATGCATCCCAATCCTAATCCAAACCCGGAACCGAACCAAGAAATCCCAAATGGAGAAATGGGGCAAGTCATGCAAGCTATTCAGCGTCTGGGCGAACGTACCGACAACCAAATCGCCTAACTCATGATGATGATAACCGGGGTTGCCCGACGACTCCCAAATCCAAACCCTAATCCAAATCCAAACCCAAATCCAAACCCTAATCCAAATCCAAACCCTAATCCAAATCCGAACCTAATCCCAATGCCAAACCCAAACCCTAACCCTAATCTAAACCTGAATCCCAACCCGGAGCAGCCGATCCTCAAAGTGGAAGCCCCGCAGAACACCGAGATGGCAGCGGTCTTGGCAAAGATCACCCAGTTAGAACAGTCTGTTGCGAGAAACGAGAAGATTGCCTCGACAGGTTTTGACATCAACAAGCTTTGCCTTTTTCCCAATGCGAAGCTTCCGGAGAAGTTTAGACCAATGGACTTTGCTAAATTCGACGGGACTGGGGATCCGAAAGCGCATTTGACTGGGTACATCAGAGCACTGTCTATGTGGGGAGTAGAAAGGGACGCCATGGCCCAGATGTTCTCCCAGACCTTGGTGGGACATGCTCTTTACTGGTTCACTTCGTTGGATGAAAGGAAGAAACGCTCATGGGAAGACATATGTGCGGCTTTCGTGGCGCAATATGATTACAATATCCAACTGGAGATTACCACTCGGGAACTCGAATCTACAAAGATGGAAGCCAAGGAAGCCTTCGCAAACTTTGTGAAAAGGTGGAGATTTAAGGCATCACAGATGAAGGATAGGCCGACCGATAGAGATCAAATCCGGATGATTGTTCGGAATCTTCAGCCCAACCTTGCAAGGCATATGGTGATGGCTCAGGCCTGCTTTGATTTTAAAACATTCTTCGACATAGGCTTGGCCGTCGAAGAAACAGTTCAACTGGGAATCCTCGACAAACCTGAACCTCCTCCCAAAGCCAAGAAGGTCTACTCCGGTAACAGCAGCACGCTGTTCGGAAACTCCAACTACACCCAACTCCCAAACACCTCCTCAAACACGGCCCAAGCCGAACCCGTCAACCAGATTGTAACCCAAACCAGTCAACCTCGGTCCCAACCCCGTGTGTTCGCCCAATTTTCAGCACCTCTCTCTGCGGTGTTTGAAAAGTTGGTCGAAAGTGATCTCCTCAAACCGCTTGCTCCCACCCCACTGCCACAAAAGCTCTCTGCCTCTCACAACCCCAACGCCTTCTGTGCCTATCACCAAAATCCTGGCCACCTAACCGACAACTGCTTCCGCCTTCGCCACGCCATTCAAGACCTCATAGACAACAAGACCCTTCCTATACCTCACCAAAAGCCCAATACCGTCTCCAACCCACTCCCAAAACATTCAAACGCCCGCACAAACCACATTTCCCTAAGCCACCCCTTCAACCCAAGCCTTCACATCATCCCTATCACCGAACCCAAGCCAATTGCCAAGATTCTGGCCGAGGATGCTATTTGTGCACTTGAAACAGTGGAGTGGGATTTTCAAAGGAGATGGGAGACCTGGCAAGTGATTTCCTTGCAGTAGAACAACGAGCCATTGTCAGCGGAGTGTGGCCCATGTCAGTTAATGCTCAGCAAGTCGAAGAATTGGAACATGGTGAGTGGAGACAAGACTGGGATGAGATGATGGATGATTCATTTGATGGATATTCCCTGTTTGCTCTATTCTTGGAGCCTGATCCAGTCGAGGAATTTGATGAATGGGACCCAGAACCCGGTGGGTGGCTCTGGATAGACGATTCAGACCCTCTTGACGAAACATCTTTGGTGTACTTATTCTGGGAGCAGGAAGAGGGACAGGGCCCTGACCTGATGAACCCCGGCTTATTCTCCGGACTCTCCACTTCAGCCATAATCAATATCGCCAGGGATTCTAACACCCTCGCCCGTACCTTGGATCATGTCTTCTGTCCGCAGGAGTACATTATTAATGAATTCTTCCCACAATCGGTTGTTGAGATCCCTGACGAACCCCATATCTGTGTGCTAGATCCTGAAGACCTTTGGGGTAGGGCTGAAATGGTGAACGTATGAGTCGATGGTGAAGAGCTAAAAGCTATATTGGATGAAGGCTCTCTGCAAGTCAACAACGGCAACAACGTCAACTTCTGGAACTCTTTGGAAGAAGAGAACATATGGGATACCCTGGAGATGGAACTCTTGAATGACACCCTGGAGAAGACAAAGCTCGACAAGGGAAAACGCAAGGCCAATACCGATCTCTCCGATTTTTGGGAGGGTCTTTGGTGGGAGTCTGCCCCCAAGGCAGTCAGTAATCTTACCAAAAGCGGTAGGGTATACCAGCCCGCCAACCTCCAGCAAGGAAGCTCGTCCCGAGCAGCACCACCTCAACAGAGTAACCCTCGCATCCCCGGGAATCCCGCCAACTCCACCCCTGTCTCGCCAGCTCCACAAAATAACTCCTCAAACTCCAATAACCTTCCACGTCAACCTAACCCGCCCACCCACCTTAATCCATTTGTCAGCTCAAACCCAAATGCCTCTCACCACCAAAACCCAAATACCAACGCCGACCCCATCATCCAGCAACTTCATGAAACCCCTGCCGGCATGTCCATGCGGGGAGTGTTGGCAGCTTCCCGCGTGCATCGCCGAAGGCTTGTCAACTCTCTCTCCAAGCTTGAGGTCCTTTTCGACATAGCCCCAGAAGCCCTCATCGCCCTCATAACCCCAAACCTTGCCCAACACACCTTGTCCTTCACCGAGAAAGACCTCCCGCCTGAAGGAACCGATCATAATAAGCCTCTCCACGTGACCATGAAATGCCTGGGAAAGTGGGTCCCCGCGATACTCATAGACAATGGTTCGGCCATCAACGTGTGCCCTCTCCGCATCGCTTATTGCCTGGGCCTCAAAAGCAAGGACTTTGCGCCATCGACTCTGGGTGTCCGTGCTTATGATAACACGCGGCGTGATGTCCTGGGAACTATCAACCTGGAACTGGCAACTGGGAAGTTCAAGACCACCGTGGAATTCTGTGTACTAGACATACCTGCTTCGTTCAACCTCTTACTGGGGTGGCCATGGCTGCACCGTTCTGACGTTATGGGGGTACCCTCTACGCTGCATCAGAAACTCATCCTAGGATTGGATTCTGGGACTCTTATCATCCACGGGGATTCCGGTATTCGTCCACACTCCGAAGATAATTCCCCGCTGCTGGAAATCATGCACGGAGAAGAAGACGTGGCCATGGGGGGGTTTGTTGTCATGACCTCAAAAGTTTGCACCATTCGGGCTGAAGATGGTTTCTTGGTGAGTTCCGCGGCATTGGAAATCATGAAGCGAATGAATTACCTGCCGGGCATGGGCTTGGGGCTCTATGAACAAGGAGTCTCCGAGTTCCCTCATTTCCCCGGGAGCAATGAACGCTTTGGCCTGGGTTACGAGTTCAAGAAGAGTGATCCAGAGAAAAGGTGGCGCAACCGCGCCCGAGCTCATGCAGTCGGAAAGAAGCAGAAGGAAAAGGAAGCACCGTATCAAGGAGAACCCGAGCCTTTCATTGATCTCGAGACAAAAGTGAAATACCCTAGGTTTGAAATCTTCGCCAATGACACTTGGGAGGATGATGAAGAGGTAACTAAGATGGAAGAATTGTCTGAAGCACTGGATTGGCTTGAAGCCATTGGTTTGGGTAGTCTCCAATCTCTGTTCGAAGGTGAGGAACCAGAGGGTATGATAGAAGACGCGGCTGTGCTCATGCTGGGAGGAGAAGATGAATTGGAAGACCCTTCTAAGCTCATTGTGGACGCCATGGGCGCTTATGAAAACTGCACTTTCATTCCATTTGTAACGCGCATTCATGACACTAGCACCGAGTCCGAGTCCGAGTCTGAGTCTGATACTGACTCTTCGTCTAGTAGTGAATCGAAGTTTGTCCCTCCTCGTCATAGCTTTTACTTCGAGTTTGAGTCAACTGCTGTATTCCCTCCCTCCGAGGAGCCTATCAATGAAATGAACGACGCCTTTGCTTACTTGTCGGATTTTGAAATAAATTGTTTGGATCCCGACGATGAAGGAATAGATTTCGATGGGGACATCCCCAAGGAAATCCGTTCCCTCATCGAGCGTGAAAATGAAAGGCATGCTCAGCCTCTAAAAGAAGAAATAATCTCGATAAACTTGGGTGATGAGGAGAACCCTCGATTGGTTCAGGTCGGTTCCGGGCTGTCTCCGGATGAGCTTCAAGAGCTCACCGATTTACTAAAAGAAGTTAAAGAAGTCTTTGCTTGGTCCCATGCAGACATGCCCGGAATCGACCCAGAAATCATCGAGCACAGGATCCCCCTCTATCCCGATGCAAAACCCGTTAAACAAAAGCTGAGAAGAATGCGGCCCGATTGGGTGTTAAAAATAAAAGAGGAACTAACGAAACAAATCGACGCTGGTTTTCTAATCGTAACTGAATACCCCACTTGGGTTGCAAACATCGTGCCTGTCCCCAAAAAGGATGGAAGAATCAGAGTGTGTGTCGATTTTAGAGATCTGAACAAAGCAAGCCCTAAAGATGACTTTCCATTGCCGCATATAGACATACTCGTTGATAACACTGCAGGGCATGCTTTACTATCCTTCATGGACGGTTTCTCAGGGTACAATCAGATTCTCTTGGCTCCGGAAGACAGGGAAAAGACTACATTCATCACCGAGTGGGAAACCTACTGTTATCGGGTTATGCCGTTTGGGTTGAAAAATGCCGGTCCTACGTATCAGAGGGGTGCTACGACACTGCTGCATGACATGATCCATAAGGAAGTTGAGGTGTACGTCGATGATATGATAGTGAAGGGGAAGGAGCGGAAAGATCACCTCCCAGCGCCGAGAAAGTTCCTCGAGAGAATTCAGAAATACAGGATGCGTTTTAATCCACAGAAGTGCACATTCGGAGTCACTGCTGGGAAAATGCTCGGGTTCATGATCACAACCCGAGGGATTGAGGTAGACCCTTCTAAAATCAAAGCCGTTCTTGAGATGGAGCCACCCCAATCAGAGAAGGAGGTCCGGTGTTTCTTGGGAAAAATTCAATTCATCAGTCGATTCATCGTCAAGTTGACCTTGACTTGTGAACCATTATTTCGACTACTCAAGAAAGATGTAAAGTTCGAGTGGAACGAGAAGTGTCAGAAAGCTTTCGAAGCGGTGCAAACTTATCTCCAGAACCCTCCGATCCTGATGTCGCCTACACCAGGAAAACCTTTGATCCTATACTTGTCCGTCACGCCCTCATCAATGGGGTGCATGCTGGCACAAGAAGGAGAAGATGGGGTTGAAAGGGCGATTTACTACTTGAGCAAGAAGATGGTAGGATGCGAGGAGCGATACACTTCACTGGAAAAGACATGTTGGGCGCTTGTATGGGCCACAAAGAAGTTGAGACACTACATGCTCGCTTACTCGGTGATACTGATCTCTCGGATGGATCCTCTCAAGTATCTATTCGAGAAGCCAGCACTTACCAGTAAGCTAGCGCGTTGGTTGCTCTTGTTAGCGGAATTCAAAATCAAGTACGTCACTTGCAAGTCAGTGAAAGGGAGAGCGGTGGCAGAGTTTTTGGCAGATCCTCCTATTGAAGGGCCAGAGCACACAGAATTTCAATTTCTGAATGAAGATGTGATGTCGATGGTCAATGAAACGTGGATGTTGTACTTCGATGGAGCCGCAAATCAGAAAGGATTCGGGATTGGCATACTGCTAGTCTCGCCTGAGGGGTCGCATATTCCTCTCGCATTCAAGTTGAACTTCGAAGTTACGAACAACGAAGCTGAGTACGAAGCATGTATTGTGGGAATGGAAGCCGCATTGAAGATTGGTGTCAAGGTGCTAGAAGTCGTCGGAGATTCCAACCTGGTTGTATCGCAAGCAAACGGAGAATGGAAGGTCAGAGATGAGAAAATGAAGCCGTATCATCAGCAGCTCGATGAACTTCTCCTGAATTTTCAAAAGGTAACCTTCACGCATGTACCGAGGATGAAGAACCGCTTCGCAGACGCCTTGGCCACTTTGGCATCCATGCTGGAACTTCCAATTGGGGTGAAGCTGAGGCCTGTCATGATTGAGCAGAGGGGAAAACATGTGTACGACTATGTCATGAACATCGACGAACCGGACGATGGACTCCCTTGGTTCTACGATATTCGGAATTTCATCGAAAGGGGGGAGTTCCCTGTGGATTCAACTAAGAAAGATCGGATCGCACTGCAACGACTCGCATCTCAATACATCATCTGTGGAGGACAATTGTACCGGCGATCTCCTTGCGGAGTTCACAAGTTGTGTGTTCACGGTGACGACATGAAAGCAGTAATGGAAGAAGTTCACGAAGGAGTTTGTGGACCTCATATGAATGGGATGATGCTGACTAAGAAGGTGTTAAGGCTAGGCTACTATTGGTCTACCATGGAGACAGATTGCATCGAGTATGTACGCCGGTGCCACAAGTGCCAGACTCATGCCAACCTTATCCATGTCCCGCCCTCGGAGTTATACTCGATGGCAACGCCATGGCCATTCTCCGCCTGGGGCATTGATGTCATCGGAAAGATCACGCCTGCAGCTTCTAACGGTCACAGGTTCATCTTGGTGGCAGTCGATTACTTCACTAAATGGGTCAAAGCAGCTTCGTACAAAACTTTGACGACGGTTCAAGTGGCTCACTTCATCAGGCAAAACATCGTTTATCGGTATGGGGTCCCTCAAGCATTTGTATCTGATAACGGTGTTCATTTCAAGGGAAAAGTTCGGGAACTCTTTGAGGAATTCAAGATCCAAGTACATCATTCAACCACTTATCGGCCACAAACGAACGGGGCAGTCGAAGCAGCAAACAAGACTATTAAGACGATTCTGGAAAGGACTACTCAGTCAGCAAGAAATTGGCATGAACAGCTACCACTAGCTTTATGGGGATACCGGATGTCTATCCGTACACCGACAGGGGCAACACCCTACTCTTTGGTGTACGGTATGGAAGCCGTTCTCCCTATCGGGCTAGAAGTGCCATCTTTGAGGGTCATGGCGGAATGCGGAGTGGACGAAGCTGAATGGATTAGCGGAAGGTTCGAGGAACTCATGTTGTTTGATGAAAGAAGGCTGCGCGTGCTATACCACATTCAGGGCTATCAGCGAAGAATCGCCCGGGCATTCAACAAAAAGGTGAAGTCAAGGGACCTACAAGAAGGGGACATGGTAGTCAAGGAAATCCGTGCGCCAATTTTCGACTTACGAGGGAAGTTCCGACCTAAATGGGCAGGGCCCTACATCATCAAGACCATCCTCTCTGGAGGAGCAGCTTCAATCGTCGACCTCGATGGCAACAAATTTGCGAATCTTGTCAATTTGGATCAACTCAAACGTTATTATCCCTGAGAGAGCTCGTTGGGCCGAAAACCGCAAGGGCGGGCGGTTCCAGGCAAAAGTTAGAGCAAGCCAGCTAGGTTGAAAACCCGAGAGGGCGGCCTAGGCAAAAGTTAAGGCAAATAATCAAAGAAAAGCTCGCTAGACCGAAAACCCGAAAGGGCGGTACTAGGCAAAATTTTGAGCGCAAAAGGAGAGTGTCAATACCCGAGTGAACCCGTAGCCTGAACTACGTGCGGGCCTGATTCTCTTTTACGAGGGATACGTAGGCAATCTCATCCCGAGATTTGGTCCTAATTCCTAAATATCAAAATCTGATCCCAAATCAAGTCCAAATTGACAAATCCAAAATGCTTTTCAGAGCCGCATGTGATCAAATGAACCGAAAGGGGGAAACCCTTAATCAGTCGATTTTATTCAGATTACTTCTTTATTACAAGCTGAGCATGAAAATGAAAAAGCACAAAATCAAAGCACACTTTTTATTTCAAAGTCTGGCAAAGTAAGCAGTCAACCCATCCTTGCTTTCACATCTCTCCTTAGCCATTTGCGGTACCTTTCGGTCGAAGCAATAGAAAACAGTGGGTCACTTGGCTCGGTCCTACGAGTCCCCCACGACCGAGTGTAACTCCGAAGGCCCGGAATGTTGAAGGGAGGGAGACAAAGCACTTCAGAACCCGGCTGCGGCACCTCCTGGCTAAGTCCAAGCTGACGGAGAACACGGAAGGGTGAGTAGAAGGAGAAGCCTGTCAAGCCAGCCACAAACACATGCGTCGAGCCCATGTTGCCAACGGTCATAGCAGGAAGCCTCAGCCAATGGCACTGCCAAGCAATGTCATCTTCCTTCGCAGAAGCAAGGAAATCAGCCCAATCATCTTCACTTGAAAAGGACGGTTCCATCCACTTGCACGATACCACCAATCATTGGCTGAGGGTGTCAACAGACTTAATTTGTCGCAAAGCCACATCTATCAAAAAGAGAGAAAACAAGTAAGGAGCCAGATAAAGCCTGAACCGAGTGTCGAGGTAAAATGAATGAGAGAAATAGAAAAAAGAGAGCTGAGTGAGGTCCCTAACCTGCAGCAACAGCAGACTACCACCAAAAACCCTTGTGCGACCAGCATGAACAGCATTTAACCCCATCAAGGTTTCAGCAAGAACCAATGGCGCAGCATCCTTGCGAGCCTCAATCTGAGCAGCAACCCCCACCAATGAGGAATTGGGCTGACCAACGGACGGAACCAACAAGATGGCCGCCAGGTGGCAAATGCAACAAGCCATCATCCTACGACCTTGGTGCTCGAAATCCGTCAAGTCTCCAGGTGGGTTGAACCTCTCGTACAACTGCACGATGTTAATGGCATTACACCGAGTAAGAAACTCAGTGACGTTACCACTAACACCCAGCTTTGCCTTCAGAATATTCTTCATGCTCTCCCTGATCATAGGAACAACCGGCTCAGCAGAGTCATGGCTTCCGAGATAAGCATGAAACTCCTCGACGGTGGGGCACAGTTCTTGAGAACCAAAGCGAAAGACGTGCACCTCTGGATCCCAGAAGCGCGCCGCCGCATGCAGCAAGACGGGACGAATTGCAACCTCTCAGAGATGTCTTAGGGCGTAAAGCCGATGCCCTCGGAAGTTCAGCCAGTCGATGCCTTCAAGACTGTCCAACCAAGGGCGAAGTAAGGCTTGGTTTAGCATGGTGATGGAAAGAATGGATTTTTGAAGGGAAATGATGAAATGAAGTGTGAATGGCTTACCAAAGGAGAGCCTGGTATTTATAGAAGCTTAAAGTGGGCAACACCACTTCCCCACCAGCCTTGAAACTCATCAAGTTTATCATTTTCAAAATTCAAACTTTGGAAACTTGGAAAATATTGGAAAAACCACAAGTCAAGCTTTGGGAAGCCATTCTGTTCTGGGGAAGCAGCTAATACGAAGCCATTCAGGCACATTGAAAACGTGCGAGCAGAAGAAAACAACAAAGGACAGCCAACAAGTGGCATTGGAAAACAGCAAGGGACAGTCCATGACAGCAGTCCCGAGCGCTCGGGAGTGAAGTCCCAAGCGCTCGAGACCACTCCCGAGCGCTCGAGAGTACTGCTGTTTTGCAACTGATTCTAGTTTCCCCATTTTGGCTTCCATGCAACATTGAAACCCTGTTTCATCAAGTTTAACAGTTCCCAACAGTTGTCTAAGGGGTACAGCAGTTCTGTCCACGTGTTTTGTCAAGTATTCAAGTGTGTTACGTGAAAAATCATAAGTTTTCCAAAGTTTTCACTCCTTGAGCATGTCGGAATCCGTATTAAGGGCATTTGGTCGAATCAAGCAACACGCTCGAGCCATGACGGGTCTCAATGACTATTTGACGCACTCCAAAAACGTGTCGGCACTCTTAATTCAAGTTTTCATCATTCAATCGTACCAAAATCATCATTTTAAATGCAAGTGTCGATTGTCAAAAACATTTTAGTAATTCTCCCGGTCCCCTCGAGTCACAGCACTCATTGTAAACCGCGCAGTGCACTCGGTTATGATCAAAAGCCCTTAAATCTAAATTTCATGGTCGATCGCTCGAAAGTTTGTCGTTTGGTGTCGATGTCGAGTTTTATTCCTCACTTTGAGAGTATCGGTCGAAATTCGCGTACTCTTTACATTCTTTCAAAGCTAGACGAACATATTTCATAAACAGCAGTGCGAACGAATAAAAGAATAAAGTGCGAATTCTCATAAATGAACACGGTGTTTACAATGAGTGAAGAAAGAAGTACAAAAACTGGGGCAAACACGCGCCCAAATCCTAACTACCAGGGCACGCAGGCCCGAACAAAACTGAGGCACGGAGGCCCAAAAGCTACAACTACGCTGGCATGCAGGCCTATGTACAAGGTAAAGCTAGCAAAGCAAAACACGAGGCTCAGACCCGTTGAATTCTCTTCTGTCGTGGTCCCTCGGACTCAGAACTCTCGGGCTCGTCATCACCGTCGTCGTCAGGAGAACCAGAAGCAGTACTCGAGTCCGACGTCCCCAAGACATGTGACTCGGAGGACTCCTCTGTCCCCTCCTCTAACTCCTCCGGCTCCACGCGAGCTGGTCTCCGCTGAGACGCCTCCCGAGGCAAAACCTCAAACCGTCCCGCACCCGCAGCAGGCCGTGGCACACGTCCTGCACCCCGACCTCGCGTGCTTGCAGGAATGGGAGGGCTCGTGGTGCCTTGCGAACGCGTCCTAGCTGAACGTCGTGGCTGCACCTGCATATCACAAACATTTTCTCATTTTGTGCATATTCGAATGTAACTTTGCTCAAATCAAAATATATAATATATGTGCATGTTATACCTGAGTGGCAACAAGAGAAGCAGTCACAGGGGCAGGTCTCGTCTGAAGGGCTCTCCCCTTAGCGCAGTCCTTCAAGAGGTGGCGCATCCCCACCATCAGCATCACGGCCTGCTCAGCCCACTCTCGCGGCACCTGCAGAATGATCCAAGATTCAGAATATGCAAACAGGGAATGGTCAATATACAAAGCAAGCAGAAATGTTGTTTATACTTGAGCAGGAAACCGCATCGGCGGCTGTGGGAGATGTGGCACGTCGATCACCTCCCGTGCGCCCGACGAACTCGTCACGCCTATAGTCCACTTCAGCGTCGGCAACGCCGGTGGTGCTGAAGTCTCCGCAGTCTCTGGAACCCTCGTGCTCCCCTCTCCCCTACCTCCAGTACCTGCACCTCGCCCACCAACAGGGGCTCTAGCACCTCGTCCCCGACCCCGTGCAGAGCAACCACCGCGGCTCCGCGCTCTGCGCTCGTCCCTCCAAGCTCCCACTCCGGCTACCCGTCTCTCGAACTCCTCTTCCACCCCCAGGCTCCTTGCCAAGTACCGATCTGCATAAGATGCGTAGTCCAAGGAGCGTCGAAGGTGCCTCTCCAGATCCGTGTCCGGCACGGTGAACAGCTCAAGCTCAGCGCGAGTGTAGGACTCAGTCCTCTGCACGCGTGGAGGAAGCAGCTCAGGAACCACGAACGCTGGAAGACCAAGTGACTGTCGAGTCACTCGATCCCCCAGGTACCACTGCCAGCCCAGAGGGCACTCCAGTAGGACCCTGCTCCGTGTCACCTCCCAACTCCTCGAAAGTAAGTCAGCCTCCATCCCCGCCGACCTGTCCCAGCGAACTTGCAATTCAAATTTTGGATTCATTCATAAGTCTACTCGCCGAAAAATTTGATAAAAGAAAAGCAAGAAGTGTCGATCGTACCACAACCCCTGTCAGGTTATCCAGCCAGCGCCGGAAAGTCATCACCTCCCCTCATCGCTCCTTCACTCTCTGGTACGCCTTACCCCAGGCTAAGCCGCGTGGAAGTAAGTTCAGGTCCGTACAAGTATTCTCGGGTGGGAACATCCCGAGAACCTCGTAAGCCCAAAGCTGCAAGTTTCGTAATTCAAGTCGAATCAATCTCAAATGCATAATTCAAGTTGAAAAGCAGTCGAAAGCAATAATTCAAAGTTATACCTCAAACACCCGCCAGTACCCTCCAACTGTGTCTCTAACCCCATGAGAAGCAGCTCCAAGGAGACAGTAGAGCGTGCACAGAGCAGCACCTCCCCAGTCGAAGCGTCCCGCCTGTCCCAAGTCAACCAAGCCCGCTAGATAGCACAGGTGCAGCCGACTACGCCTGTTCGGGAACAAAGAAGCCCCGAACAAGTATAGCAAGTATGCCCGGGCCATCTGGGCCGCCTCCTCGTCGGTCGCAGGCTCATGGTCTCAGTACTCCACGAACTGCCCGTAAGCTACCATCCCCCCCGCTGTGGTGTAGCACTCGCCCGAGGAACCACCTTAAAGCCGCGTCGTCCAGCACCAGACTCGAGTCGTAAGGGATCGGGTCTCCTCCAACGCTGAGCCCTGTGATCACCGCGAAGTCGAGTGGTGTCACCGTCATCTCCCCGAACCGGAAGTGGAAGGTATTGGTGGTGTCCCACCACCTCTCCGCTAGCGCTGTAAGCACAGCCCAGTCCACCCTCACCACTGTCAGCAGCTGTATGAAGGGTCCGAACCCTGCTGCCTCCACCAGTGCTCGCACCCTCTCAGGCAAGGCCCTGAAGTGCGCCAGTGAGCTGGCTGAGCCCCCGTGGCCGTACACGTCCGTCGTGCGCTGTTTCAACAAAGCAAGAAATAGCATCAAATCTCAAGCAGGAAATAAAATTTGAAGTAATTTGCGAAATTCAAGAAAAGATAGTGATCGGAAACTCACCGTGGCCCACCCAGAGGAGACGTGTGAAGCTCGGTCCCAGAGAAGCATCTCCTCAGGGTAGTCAGTGTAGCCGGGGATGTAAGCCGTCATCCCCACAGGCTCAAAAAAGTGTAGTCGAAGAGCATACGTAGCCGGAGTGAACTCGGGCCGCTCCCCCGCCAGGTAGGCTCGCCGCTCCTCTAAGTAGGCTTTCGCCTCATCTACCGCGGTAACCCGTACCTCAACCGCCGCCTCGGCATCCGCCCTATCCCCTCCCAACTCCTCCACCTCAGGTACAACCACCTACGGAGTGCCCGAGCCCACTCCGCTCAGCAAAACCCCTAAAAGCAACGCCGAAGCCCGGTCCTCAGGCGTACTAGCGTCCCTCAGCACCGCCGCAACCCCAGAGTCGAGACCAAACGCGTCCAAGATATCCCGAGGCTCCACGTCCTCCAGGAAGTCCCCATCCGCGAAAGGAACAGGGCGTGAGGCCCCGATCCCGCTGTCCCCACTCCTCGGCTCTAACACCGTCGCCGTCCTCAGCACCGGCGTCTCGCTGAACTGTCCACCAACTACCTCCTCACTATCGCGGTCGGCTATCCCCCCGTCGCTCGCCCGCTCAGTAGCCGCAAGCAACTCCTCCACGGTAGGAGTGAGAGGCCTGCCCGAACCCCCGCTTCCACTGCCCGAACCTCTGTCCCTGCTGCCGGAGCCCCCTACTGCCGCCACCTCTGCACCCTCACCGACAGCGACCGCCACTCAACTCCCTTCGGCGACCCCTGGTCACCAGCAGCCGCCACCACCGTGGCACCAGCCGTGGCGTCCCCGCCACTGGGCTCCACCCCTACGCCACCGCCATTCCCCCCAGCTGCCACCACTGTGGCACCAGCCGTGACCTCCTGACCGCTGGGCTCCGCCCCTTCGCCGCCACCGACCACCCCGTCTTCATCCCCCCTCGCCATGCCAAGATTGAGAGAGAGAGAGAGGATCGTGAGTGAGAGAGAGAGAGGATCGCAAGATCGTGAGAGAGAGGATTGAGAGAGTCGAGAGAGTGAGAGTAGTCGAGAGAGAGGGAGAGCAGTCGATCTGGTTCTCGAGCGCTCGAGAACCAGGGTTTTAACCCCCAAATCAAAAAAGGATGATGAAAGGGCGGTGGACCCCAGCGATGGTCCCGAGCGCTTGACACCACTCCCGAGCGCTCGGGAGTGGGTCTAGAGCGCTTGACTCTTTTCGTCGCCATGCCATTTTTTTTGCTTTTCGTAAGCTCATGCATTTCACCTTGATTAATGATTATTGTCTATCAAGAATTTTTACAAAATCAATCTCAGTCCTGTTTAAGTTCGAGTCGAGACAAAGCAATCGACGGTGGATTTTGTTTCGTGATCTATTCTGGATCATCCTCATTTGCCCAAAAAGTTCTGCTTAGAGGTCGATAAAAGTTTCCTAAATTCTACAATCGTCGATGTATTCGCTAGAAGTTTTACCCAACGCGTAATATTTCTTTCATCATTTTGTCCACCGAACAGAGTAGCGGATGGGCCCCATTTCTTGTTTCTATCATTATCAGAGCATTTGTCGATCTCTTTCTAGTGCATGCATTACAGGTGTTTGCATTTGCCCCAAAGAACTACGCTGGTCTGATCCCTACAAACGGGGTACGTAGGCAGTCTGAAAAGACACGACCTCATACATTGAGTGCTTGTATGCTTTTTATTTGCATTTAATTCGTAAATTGAGGATTCGATTTGGCTCGAATTGGGTTGTCTCGATCTTTGGGCGACACTCGCATCCAAACATGATGCCAAGCGCCGTCCAAAGAGGGACAACTGTAGACACCCCAATTTGGACTTGTCGAATTTCCTTAATTTGTGGCCCTGAGGCTCCCCGATGATGAATATGGATCAAAACAAGTCATGTACCAATTGAGACGTTGCTCCTTAAAGGATTTGAAAAGGAAATGGTCAAAATCATTCCCAAGCGCTTGGAAGCAGTCCCAAGCGCTCCAAACTATTTTCCAAAAACCACTGGCCTGGCTCACTCTCGAGCGCTCGAGAGTGAAGTCTCAAGCGCTCGAGACCACTCCCGAGCACTCGAGACCTCTCCCAGTGCCCAATGGATGAAAAAGATTCCCACTATCCATGCAAGCCATCATTGCATTCCCCTTGAGCCGACTGAAGTGAGTCAACACTCAACCTTAGTCAAAGAAGATATCAGCTGAAGATTTCTTTCTTTAAAAAAGGGTTTATTTCAAAATCATTTCATTTTCAAAACCATGGGTTATATGCTCTATATATATACCTGGTTTTTCAGCTGAAGAGGGGGGGTACGAAAGTTCTCTCTCTCTAAACCCCTCCTCTTTTCTCTCTCTTGTTCAAGGGAAAAAGCTTTCAAACTCAAACTTCTTTCCCAACTTCAAAGGTTTTTTTCAAAATCATCAAGGAAAAGGGCAAGAAATCCATAACACTCTTAGCTTCTGATCTCTTGTCTTTTTCACTCTAGATTCACCTTTCACAACCATCCAAGGAGCAAAGTGTCAAGCAAAGGTAGAAATATTTTTATCCTTGGTTCAAATCAAGAGGCTGTTCTCCCTTCTGAGGGGGGTTTCTCAGCCTGTCCCAATCCTTAATGTTGGGTGCATGGTTGGGAGACCTTAGTGAAAAAGCAAGAGCAAAGAGACCACGAATAATGTTTTCCCAAAACCCCTACTGGAAACACTCTCGAGCGCTCAAGAGTGCTCCCGAGCGCTCGGGACTGTTTTAAGTCCCATGCATGGCATTTTGGTAAGCAGTAGGCTGGGGGTCAGGTGCACTTTTAAATAAAATGGTTTTATTCTGGCGTGCAGACACAGAAGATCATTTTTCCTAAAACAGAAATGTTTCTTACAAATCTCAAGTAAGAACAAAGTTTTCCTAAGTTAAAAATAAGATCTTCTCTTGTTAAAAACTTAGATAAGGGTGTTTGCATGATGAAGTGGTGCCATTTTCTATTTGAGAGTAAGCTGGCATGCAGCTCACTCCCAAGCGCTCGAAGCCATTCCCGAGCGCTCGGGAGTGCATGCATGCCATTGCATTCCATTTTCCCAGTTTTCTGTGTTTTCTGAGCTTCTGCATGCATAGATGTGTACATTTGTTCTTTTAAAATTGTAGATCTGTTCGTGCAATGGCAAGGATACATGATTTGAAAACTTGAGGTCCTATCTCAGTCTTTCAAGTCCTCTGCTGAGCCAGTGGTCTGCTTAATAGTATTTCATTTTGCAGTCTTTACATTATGTTTTGTCAGTACTAACAGAATGTGCAGGTGGGGTTCAGACACTCCCAAGCGCTCGAGAGTGCTCTCAAGCGCTCGAGAGTGAAGCCAGTGAGCAGTGTTTCATTTCCTGTTATCTTGCTGTCTTTCATCACATAATCCCCCCTATACACGTGCACCAGCATACACTGTTATTTGGCATCCTATTTGTGACTAACAAACTCTGCAGGATTTGGTCAGTAACACTCCCAAGCGCTCGAGAGTGCTCTCGAGCGCTCGTGAGTTGATCCAGTGGCAGTTTACACTACTTTGCCATCATGCATGTGTCCATCATCATTTCATCACTCCTTGTACACAAGCACCAGCATACACCTTCTATTTGCTATACCTGTGGATACCTGCTACATGCTTAATGAAACAAAATCCCTTTGAAAAATCCCACAAATGTTTAGTAGAGACAGACATCGCGTCGGGCGAGGGGGTGCCGTAAAACCCTTCCCCCCTCGTAACATGGCTTCCGAACCCTCGAATGATCTCTGGTTTTCAATTCAAATCAATCAATTTTCAAATCAAAAACGGTTTCTCGGGTGGCGAACCATAAATCCGGGTGGCGACTCCTCAAATTTTTCAAATCGATTCGATGGAGCAGTATGTTTTTCGGGCCGCCCCGATCTCACCCGGGGCTGTGGTAGCCCACAACTATATAAAGCATTATTTTCGTGTCATAGTGTGCGGAGTACTTTGCTTTTCATTTACATAACCTCCAAACCGTACACTCGAGAGTTTATAATGCACTTTGTTTTGAGTGATTTCATTTGTGAGTGCATGACACGGTGAGAATTGAAGTCGAGGCTCGGTTCGGAGAGAGCAGTTGGTTATTGTTCATATGTGATTGAGGTCCATATTCACACACGCTAAGCTTAAGTGCCACATTTTTTTTCTTGAATTGTTAGCACTCGAAACTATGTTTGCCTTGCTATATCTTTGTGGTACCTTCGTGTCCTATGCTTGATATGTCGATGAGTTGCATGATAGGTTGTGATTTTTGTGTTGAAACATTCTCCGTGTTTGTGGGTGTTCACTGCTGATAACCCTCGCACTTTTACGAGACTTCACTCGTCCTACCGGGGCCACCCGGGGGTTTAAAAGAACTATCCATTTTACTTGTTTTCATTAGTTGCATTTATTTTAGTTTGCTAGGGACTAGCAAATTGTAAGTTGGGGGGCGTGATGAGGGCCGAAATATTGATATTTTGGCTCTCCAAACAACATTTGTTAGTTATTTATATTTGTTACTTGATATTGATTTTGCTTTTATTTTTGTTTATAGGTTGCTCGAGCTCATTACCCAAGATTTTGGATAAAAACGTTATTTAAAAGAACTGCGAGGTCGAAATACGAAGTTACTCAAAGTTAGAGTGTCAACTATTATTAAGCGAAGTTTGAAGGGCCTTTATGTGATTAGTTCATTAAAACCCTATTAAAAACAAATGGAAACCAACTGAATGGGGAGTCGGCTTTTGGAATGGAAAATTAGTTTAGTTTCGGCCGTGGCAACGGCGGAAGAGTATTGAAGGATGGAGGCTAAATCAAGATCAAGTTGTCTCTTTTCCATGGCTGGCTAAACTTCTTGTCTAGGGGGACGATGAAACTCTGCGCCAAGTAACCTTGTCTATGCATAGGTTTTGGTTTGTTTTTCGGATCAATTGTGAAACTCAGAACCCTTTTCATTGCAACTGAATGAATTGATTTTACTTCTTCCTATTGATTGAGTATTTGTATTCACGATTTTAAATACCTAGTTTTGCAATGGTTTTCACTGTTTCTGGTTGGAGTTTTGAGATAGATTATGCTCGTAAGACGGATCGTGTCGTTAGGTGGCCAGACCGTGCTACTGAGAGATAGTCCATGCTATGGGATAGTTTATGCCTTTTAACAACCCGATTATTTTCTTGATGATTATCATTAGGGTTTGCAAGCCCTAGCGATAATCTCTTTTGATTCGAATAAATAAACCTAGCTTAGGCATATTGTTGTTATGCGGTAGGGGTGGATTCGAAACCCTAGATATTTCCCTCCATCGTTTCTAAATCTTTTAATTAAATTGCTCTTTAGTTTAATTAGCTCTTCAAAACAAATCAACCAATCAATCTTTACTTTTTCAAATTAATCTAGAAGTTGATTGAATTATAGTAACTTAGCCAATCTGTCCCTGTGGATCGACACTCGGTCTTAACCACTATTCTACGGAGTAGTAGTTAACTCCAAGCTTTATAAATTTATTTTTGACACGGGACGACGCGGTCACCTATCATAATTGCCCCTTTACCCATTGGACAATAATTGCTAGGGAAAAATTTATCCCTTGGATAATAGAAGCTACGCCAAATTTTAGCATTAGCGGCATGAGAAAACTGCCGTTAATAGTCCCAAAACTGCCGGTAATACTCAAAACCGCCGGTAATAGTTCAAAAACCGCCGGAAATAAACCGCCGGGAAAACAATTGTCGGAAAAACAAAAGCGGCATTAGAAAACCGCCGGTAATACTAAAAATGGCGGTAAAGAACCGCCGGTAATAATACCGCCGGCAATAAAATCGGTGGTTAAATTTTTTGCTTTCCCTGTGACTCGAACCCAGAACCTCCGGATCTTTGAACGCGCGTGCGACCAACTCGGCTAACCCGCATTATGGTTCAACTAGGATAAATAATATTATTTATATTATACGGGTCGGTTTTATTATAAACGGCAGTAATAAACCGCCGGTAATAAAAATAACCGTACATTCTACTTTTTCCGGCGGTAATTAAAAAACCGCCGGTAAAAGTCACTAAAAACGGCAGTCTTTGGATTACCACCGTTTTAGGGTAATTATTACCGGCGGTCTTATTAATGCCGCTAAAAGTGTCTTTTAATGGCATTAAATTAATGCCGGTAATACTATCGCCGGTAAAGCCAAAATTTGGCGTAGTGAAGTTAGTCATGCTAATGGAGGCCAAGATTTTTGCTATAAATAGCACCCCTCACTTACCATTCAACTCACACCTTCCATCCTTCAACTTCTCTCTCTAGAATTCTTGCATTTATTCTTTATTCTTCTTGTTCTTAGTGTTCTTGAGTTTTTCTTGAAGTTCTTCAAGAAACTCAACCTAGGCCGCCACCAAACCACCACTCAACCACCTTTCGATCCAAAAATTAGTAGTTTAAGTCAAGAACTAGTTTCAAGAGAAACATTTCTCTTTCGAAACTACCGGAAGCTTACCGTAGGAAGTTACTCCATCCGTTAGCAGACTTACTTTTGTAGCCGCCCTACCGCCAAGAAGAACGGTAGATTTTTCCGTCCTCATTATCTCTAAAGTATACGTAGATTATCCTTACTTACTTCTTTAAGTATAACTAGAAGTAGTATATTACTTGTATGTTTGAAATGCATGTTAGTTAATAATCTTATTTTTGCTAATTGAGATATGAACATGTGGAATAACCAGCTTTTACTCCAATAAATATATGTTGTTTTGAACTTCCCTGTAACGCCCCGAATTTTGGAAACGTTAAATAGACATTTTCATTGAAAATATAAATAGAGTCTGGCTCAACATTACATCATAATTCTCACAAGAGTACTTTTATTCAACAAAAGGAGGGAAAACAAGGGTTCCTATCCACTGCTCCTCCATCCTAGCCTGCTCCTCGGCTCCGAAAGTCTCCAAGGTGCAGAGTTCTCCCTGTTCATCTACAAAGTCTGACACATTATACCAGCGTCGCCACCAGTATAATATGTCAGGGTCACCAAAGGTAACACCATGAGCTACGAAATCTCAGTAGAACAATCTCATACCCGCTAACCCATAACTTACACATAATAGGGCATAGAATTAGTGAGATCCACATTGTACATGCATATTTAACAAAATAATTAACAATGACACATCCACATTCACTATTCAACTAACGTTGGTGTCCGTGATTTCTGAGTTTCTCCTACGCAATATCTCGTAAACCGTGTCTCCAAATCATCATTTCCAAAATTGTTTTTACACACCCAACCTTGGTTCCGCCGCGCCGGTCTCCCGAGTATCCTCACAATGGTTCTGCTGCGCCGAGTTCCCATTGGCACATAAAACATTGAATTTGGCATTGGTTCCTCTCCACGGATAACCAATCCACAATTCAAAACCCTCGATTCCACCACTCTGGGTTCCCGAGTATCCCACAATGGTTCCGCCACTCTGGGTTCCCATTTGGGTTTTCGAAAATCATTAAAACAATTGTGTTGGCTCCTCTCCATGGATAACCAAACCACAATACATCCCTCTGTTCCGCCGCTCCTGGTTCCCGAGTATACCACAATGGTTCCACCGCTTTGGATTCCCATTGGGTTTTCAAAAAACACACCCACACCACACAATAGGCAAGTCTGGCCACATTGCGATTTTAAAACTACACGTTCTCTTTAACACACCCTAGGTGTCATGTTTCTACCTTCTCGATTCCTGTGTCTCGTTTTCATGTAACGACTTCGGGGTAGGACTTTTCACATACGTAATCATAAATCATTCATTGTAATCTTGAAACTAAACTAGCAAGATCATCCAACTCTATATTAATTATCATGCTTAAACCACAACTTAAAGCATAATGCCACATGTACGGACGCCTTTGGAGTGAAAATCACTTATGCTTTATGTCACGCCCCGCCCCGCAAACGGCACCCAGAGTGGGCCCAAGTTAGCGCGGCCACGTGGCATTCCACACAATAGACCACACCACACTCTACAACCAATCAGAATACAAATTAGCGGAAGACTTCTCACTTAAAATACAACCAAGTCAACGCCAAAACCTCAACTCACAAGTTATAATAAATATCCCTCTCTCCTATTAATTACATAACATTTAGGTTAGCTTCTAGACGAATCAGCTACGCAACAATCTAACCAAAGACATCACCCGACGCTAGTCTCAGCACTCTCCAAAGCGTTGACCAGTAGTGGACCCACTCTAAGCCACCTGCTACCTGGCAGTCCAAAAAGGAAAACCAGAGTGTGTGAGATATAGAAATGCTCAATAAAATGTCACAAAACCCAAAAGAATATCAATAAGAATATTCACCACCAACATAACTGCAATACCCATATGAGTACATTAGTTATAACCACCGCATCCGCCAAACATAGCAATATTATCCAATAAACAACCACATAGCAATAACTGAATCAACGACAGCATGAATATAAATCACACAAGCATGCAGTGACACGTCTGCCACATTCCCATGTACCTAAGGCATTGTGTCCCGCAAACCATGCTCCCAACCTCCGTTAATTAGACGGAATGGCATACGACATGGCGTGACTCACTCCACAATCCTTTCGCGGGTACAATCAACATACAACAAGCATGCATACCATTAGCTAAAACAATATATAGCATGATATACAATTTCGACCACATATATCCATATCAATAGCTAAACCTCGATTAGCATGATATCATTGATATATAATCACCTCCACCGCATTATTTACATATCGATAATCATATTGAAAGCTAAAATACCATTAGCAAGATATATACATACCACCATAGCAATATCTTATTGAGAAGAACCATATCAGACACACTCACCTTTCATTCGACTGGAGTATGCCAAACTTATGGTTTCGGCACCTCCTAAAAGACCGGCTTGTTACCTAGCCACAAGTTAACCCATATTAGCATATGAACATCTAGGAATGTTAAACCAAAAACTAAACTAACAAATCATAACATGCCTTCTACACTAGCTCATGGGGCAAACATTACATAAAGTCACCAAAATCTCTAGAGGTGTCCGGGAGTACCCACGTACCCGGGAGACCTCACACATCTTTTCCATACTCCAAGGTACTCCAACACACCCAAATATATCAAATATAAAGACCCATAAGTGTACAATCTCAACCACTCCCAAAACAGGAATGACAACCACAACCAGCCTGTCTTATTTTGGCCATGTCTTTTTACTTGATTGGAATTAGCTTACCAAACTACCACCGTTGGAAAGTACACTTTCAGTACATAGATTTCGATATACTATAAGCCTCGTTTCGATTTATAACGACAAAGTTATGCCTGTTTGAAGTCTGAACACGAATCTGAAAAAACTGCTGCGAGGCAGCTGCGGGATTCAATCCTCAAACCTCCACCAACCACCTCAAAACCACCAAAACAGCCACCAAATCACCACCACAACACCCTATAATGATAATTACACACATCTAACTCACACCCATGCCTCAAACTCAAACCCATAATAAAACCCAGTGAATTCGACCCAAAACATGAACTTTGTCAATTTCCTTTCAAAACTCAATCCATGGAGAATCTAGCCACACAAATATGAAATTAAACATGGATAACACTTCTAGAGTATAAGAACTTACCCGTTACCGAGTTGGATCACCGAAAACAGATCTCTCCTTCCTCCCTCCCCTTAGCCGTGACCTCCTCCTCCCTTTCTCTCCCCCTCTCTCTCTCTCGCTATGTCGGCAGAATTGGGGAGAATGAGGAAATATCCTCCTGATGGCTATTTAGTCACTTAGGAAGAAATCACATGTGCTCACCTCTCCTCTCAAGTTATACTCCAAACCAATAACAATTCTCCATGTAAATCACACCAAGGCCCCTCATAGAATCCAACAAATACAAATTAAACCCCAAACCTCAAAATTAAATTGAAACTCTAAATATCTCGGGATGGGTGTTACAACTCTCCCCCACTTGGAATATTTCGTCCCCGAAATAACACTCGCCACAAAATCAACAACAACCAACCTCACAATGTTACCAACACCATCCTCAAAACAAACACCTTCACCAACTTACACAACTCATCCACATGTAGACAAAAACCAAACTTCAAAAAGAATAAATCCAACCTCTACCGAAATCTCACCTCAAAGGAAATACTCTCAAACATGCATACACTCAAAATTACTCAGCAACCACACAACACCCAACCTCAAACTCAATAACACCACTAAAAGCAAATCTCCAACTCCCGTCAAAACTCAACATATCCCAACACCAATAACTTCCTTAGCAAGGACAATTCATAATTCGCACCAGCCCTATCAATCACTTCCCTCGACAACAACTAACACACAACACGGTACCCACAAAATTAAAACATAAATACCCCACCTACACACAACACTGTCCCCAAAGAGCCACCACCCAATCTAGAGACAATGTTAGACCTCCCGCCGGAAACTACGTTGCGCAGACGCGGTTCCAATTGGATTTCAAACAAGTCTAAAAATCTTGACGCAACTCTTAAGAACACACACGCTACGCATACATACACACCCTTTACTCAAAAAAAATATATTATCCACAAAGATATACACAAGACACTCACTCACACACTAGTATGATATCCTATCATCAAGATACATGTTTATTCTCATCATTCCCTCACACTTTTCCTTTACGCAAGGCACGAAAATTCTTAACAACTCCACACACAAGCACAGTATCTTAAACGAAAATGCACACCCAACTCACCCATAAGTTATCCCAACCCCACACACAAGAATCCTCAAAAATTACTCTACCCACAACTCATTAACAAAACTTAAAAATACCTGGCACCTATTCGAACGAATCCATCGCCGGCTCCTGCACTCTTGAACACTGTGCCGCTTTGTGCCCAAACTCGCCTCACAGCATCCCTGTATACTTTTCAACACCCCGAACCCTGTATACTTTTCAACACCCCAAACCCTCTCTGACCAATTGCTCCATCAACCACAATGAACATATCGACATTCACCGCCACTAACCACCGCCTGTACTCCTACCTCGTCTCCTCTGTACCCTCCTCGGATTTCTCAAAACTCTAACTCTCACTAAACTTACTCTCCTCGGCACTATCACTACCATTCCCACTATCCTCACAATCATCCTCGTCATTACCACTATCAACCTCACCGCCATCACCCTCACACCCACCATCTCCCTACCTCTCTCCAACCTCCAACCCTAGGAATTGTTGTTATACTCAACTCCGCGGTAGGTCTCTGTCACCTACAAAAGACACATGCACCCTGTGCACTCAACAATCCCATCAATATACAATTTTGCACACTTATCCATAGTATAAGGGACCTCAACTGGTAAAAGATGTGTTGACCTTGTTAACTAACCCACTGCAACCTAAGTAAAACCACTAGTTCACATTGAAATGATAAACTTTCCACAAAATCCAAAGTTCCAATAGGACACTCACCAACAGAATAATCTTTTAATCCATAATTTAAACACTAACGTGTCAATGTTACACAACCACTTACCAACCGCTTACTAGCTCACGCTCTGTTTCCCAAACCTTACCTCCCACCAGACTATAACCTTAACAACACATTTAATCAATTCCCCTTTTAACTCATCCACACTGATAACCACAACATAGAAATACTCACCCACAACTATCCCCTCATAGACTATCATAACCATATTCCAGTTCACGGAATGAACAAAACCATTCCCACAAAACTCCAAACTATTATGTTATTCTCTCATACAAGCTCAACAACTTAAAATCCACTAAAACTAAGCTCCCCCAAACTTATAACATCCACGTATTCACCTCATCAACTACTCGCACTGTCATAGGACTCACACACCACACAACCTTAAATCATTCTCCCCTCAACCCAAATCATATGCCATAAGCACATCACTACCCTAAATAAACCTTAAACACAAAAATTTCCACAAACATGATCACCCCATAACCATCAAACAACCCCAACAGATACAACTCTTGTCAAAACCCCCCCGACACCACCACCTACGATACCGCCGACACTATGCTCAAAACATTCAATTCTAGTACCACAAATCTCACATATCCTCCCGCAATAAAAGAGATACTAACCCCACTCAAACTATACAAGGAAAATCTCTTTAAACCTTTCAAGCAAACATGTACCTGAACCCTGTGCAAACTGCCAATGAACCACAACCATCTGCTGCCCCATGAATCGAGCCATATCAATACCCTGCATTCATGTGAACCGTGCAATAACTACAACACCCCGTCAATAACATTCGTTGTTAATCCCACACTGTCACCAGATATAACATCCTCAGCACATACCGTATGATCCGAATTCGTTTATCAGAAAACCTGTTTCAACAACTTAAACAACCAATATCAAACACATTTGTTATAGATATAACTCACGCTTAGCTAAATCCCTAACCACTGCTCGACAAACTCAACTCCTATGGTCCACTACCAAACCCCCAACCGACTATCAACACAGAGTCTAGAAAGTACTAGCTCTGATACCAAGCTGTCACCCCCCGCCCCGCAAACGGCACCCAGAGTGGGCCCGAGTCAGCTCGGCCACGTGGCATTCCACACAATAGACCACACCACACTCTACAACCAATCAGAATACAAATTAGCGGAAGACTTCTCACTTAAAATACAACCAAGTCAACGCCAAAACCTCAACTCACAAGTTATAATAAATATCCCTCTCTCCTATTAATTACATAACATTTAGGTTAGCTTCTAGACGAATCAGCTACGCAACAATCTAACCAAAGACATCACCCGACGCTAGTCTCAGCACTCTCCAAAGCGTTGACCAGTAGTGGACCCACTCTCAGCCACCTGCTCCCTGGCAGTCCAAAAAGGAAAACCAGAGTGTGTGAGATATAGAAATGCTCAATAAAATGTCACAAAACCCAAAAGAATATCAATAAGAATATTCACCACCAACATAACTACAATACCCATATGAGTACATTAGTTATAACCACCGCATCCGCCAAACATAGCAATATTATCCAATAAACAACCACATAGCAATAACTGAATCAACGACAGCATGAATATAAATCACACAAGCATGCAGTGACACGTCTGCCACATTCCCATGTACCTAAGGCATTGTGTCCCGCAAACCATGCTCCCAACCTCCGTTAATTAGACGGAATGGCATACGACATGGCGTGACTCACTCCACAATCCTTTCGCGGGTACAATCAACATACAACAAGCATGCATACCATTAGCTAAAACAATATATAGCATGATATACAATTTCGACCACATATATCCATATCAATAGCTAAACCTCGATTAGCATGATATCATTGATATATAATCACCTCCACCGCATTATTTACATATCGATAATCATATTGAAAGCTAAAATACCATTAGCAAGATATATACATACCACCATAGCAATATCTTATTGAGAAGAACCATATCAGACACACTCACCTTTCATTCGACTGGAGTATGCCAAACTTATGGTTTCGGCACCTCCTAAAAGACCGGCTTGTTACCTAGCCACAAGTTAACCCATATTAGCATATGAACATCTAGGAATGTTAAACCAAAAACTAAACTAACAAATCATAACATGCCTTCTACACTAGCTCATGGGGCAAACATTACATAAAGTCACCAAAATCTCTAGAGGTGTCCGGGAGTACCCACGTACCCGGGAGACCTCACACATCTTTTCCATACTCCAAGGTACTCCAACACACCCAAATATATCAAATATAAAGACCCATAAGTGTACAATCTCAGCCAAACAGCCCAACGCAATAAAACTCCCAAAACAGGAATGACAACCACAACCAGCCTGTCTTATTTTGGCCATATCTTTTTACTCGATTGGAATTAGCTTACCAGACTACCACCGTTGGAAAGTACACTTTCAGTACATAGATTTCGATATACTATAAGCCTCGTTTCGATTTATAACGACAAAGTTATGCCTGTTTGAAGTTTGAACACGAATCTGAAAAAACTGCTGCGAGGCAGCTGCGGGATTCAATCCTCAAACCTCCACCAACCACCTCAAAACCACCAAATCACCACAACAACACCCTATAATGATAATTACACACATCTAACTCACACCCATGCCTCAAACTCAAACCCATAATAAAACCCAGTGAATTCGACCCAAAACATGAACTTTGTCAATTTCCTTTCGAAACTCAATCCATGGAGAATCTAGCCACACAAATATGAAATTAAACATGGATTACACTTCTAGAGTATAAGAACTTACCCGTTACCGAGTTGGATCACCGAAAACGGATCTCTCCTTTCTCCCTCCCCTTAGCCGTGACCTCCTCCTCCCTTTCTCTCCCCCTCTCTCTCCCCCTCTCTCTCTCTCTCGCTATGTCGGCAGATTTGGGGAGAATGAGGAAATATCCTCCTGATGGCTATTTAGTCACTTAGGAAGAAATCACATGTGCTCACCTCTCCTCTCAAGTTATACTCCAAACCAATAACAATTCTCCATGTAAATCACACCAAGGCCCCTCATAGAATCCAACAAATACAAATTAAATCCCAAACCTCAAAATTAAATTGAAACTCTAAATATCCCGGGATGGGTGTTACACTTTACAACAAGGCAAGTAATACAAACAATTCATAATACAGGCTCATATCCATCTTAAAGATCAAAATACGAATACTTCCATGCATTTTGATATACAAACAACATACAATATATGTAGAGTAGGTAAGTAGAGGTATTCTACATATACTTAGAGATAGGGGATACGATGATTCTACCTTACTTCTTGGCGGTTGGTCGGTTTTGAGAGTTGGTCGTCGGTTTTGCGAATCGGCGGCGTAACAGCTCCGAAGTGCTTCAAAAGGAAGAGAGATGGGTTTTCTCTTCCTAGAAACAACTTTGCTAACTAAACTAGACTATTTTAAAGATCTAGGGGTGATTTTTGGAGGTGGTTTGGTGGTAACTCTCAAGAACTTCAAGAAAACTCAATAAACTTGAACTTTGGAACAAAGGAAGCTTAGAAATTCTAGAGAGAAGTTGGAGCAAAGAGTGAATGTGTCAGTTTAAACTTGAATGAGCTTGCTATTTATAGGCCAAGCATGCCCTCTCTCTCCCTCTCACCCAAATCTCTCTCTCTCTCTCTCTCCCTCTCTCTCTCTCTCTCTCTCTCTCTCTCTCTCTCTCTCCTATCTTGGATTTTTGTCATGCTTTGATTAAAAGATCAAGGGTTTGCTTGCACTTTTCTACCTAGTTCTAGGCTTACATGGCTAGATTTAGTACTTTGAATTTGATTTTGGAAAGATTGGTGGAAGGAAGGAGGATGGTACAAGGTTTTATATTGGCAATTGTACATATAAGGACAATGGAAGATAGATTTTTGCTTGGAGATGTATATAACCCTAGATTGCAATCAAGTCAAAGTACAATGGAAAGATCAAGGCAAGGTACACACCAAATCTCCCTCTCTCTCTCTCTCTCTCTCTCTCTCTCTCTCTCTCTCTCTAGTACTAGTACTATGGAAGTATATATATATAAGTACATAAGGTACAATATAATCTAATAGTTTTCCTAAGGCCAAGATTTTCCTAATAAACAAATCTATTAAAACACATGTTCTTATTATATACACACACACACACACATGTCCAAGAAATCAAATATATAATAGTACTATGAAATCTAGTGAGATTTCCAAGTATCCAATAAAAATTATAAGATCAAAATCCTTTATTAAAATAGTCCGAATTGGCACATGTTCCATTATAATACTAGATTATGTACTTAAAGTATCTTAGGGTAATATATTATAAGGTACATATATACATATCTTTAAAGATATAATCACATGGAAAATCTAGGATGTGATTTATTTAATAAATCCTAGTACTAGTTAGTAAGACTAACTTATTATCCAATGGATAATATTTTCCCTTGCATTTATTGGCCAATGGATAAAAGGAATAAGGTAATATATACTTGAATAATATTTAAAATAACCAATGTCCTTTAGGCATGTGTATAAAAGTCTATATACAACTATATATGAGTACTTATCAAATCTAGCACAAAATATCTTTGATAGAAAATCTAGGTTTTCTATTGTCCGATGGATAAAATTTTCCCTAACTTTTATTGTCCACCGGGTAAAGGTTCATCTAGGGTTAGAAAATTGTAACTAGATGAATTGGTAGTTCGGCTCTTCCAACTAATCGGTTGAAAACTAATTCTACTTGCCACGTAAGATTTCTAGTCAAGAAATATAATTTAAGATTTTATTTTATACACTAGGAAAATATACAAGTGTTTCTACAAGTACACTTGTCTTTTGAAAATGACTAGATTGTCCAGTGCAAAGAATCCTGTAATGCTGCCCTATTCCATGGGCAGCCTTTGACTATGGAATGGAATGAAATGCTTTTGTTTTAGCTCATGTTCTCCCACATAGACGGAAAATAATGCTTTAAATATTTACCATTAATGGTTCTTTCATGAAGAACCCCTTCGATTGATTCTAAATGATATGCTCCTCCTCATAAGATTTGAGCAATACGGAAAGGACCTTCCCAATTTGGAGACCATTTCCCAAATCTTCCCTTCTTCCTTTTTGAATCGATTGGGAGAATTGTTTTCCAAACTAAGTCTCTGACTACAAAAGATTTTTGTTTCACTCTTTTGTTATAAGCCCGTTCCACTCTTTTCTTTTGGGCTTGAATTTGGTTCAGAGCATGCAGCCTTTTTTCTTCCAACCCATAGATGTCCAAATACATTGCCTCTTCATATTGCAAGTTTGGATCATAATGACGTGCTACTCTTAATGATTGAACATTAATTTCGACTGGCAAAACTGTCGAGTGTCCTTAAACTAATTCAAATGGAGTCACCCTAGTACTCTCTCTTTGTGATGTTCTATATGCCCACAAAACTCGGGGCAATAGATCATGCCATTCTCTTGGGTTATCATCGATTACCTTTTCCAAGGTGTTTTTTTCTTCCAACCCATCGTCCAAATACATTAGCTTGGGCATAGTACGGAGTAGAATTCAAAATCTGTATCCCATACTTTTGTGCATACTGGACAACTTCTCTACCATTGAATATAGACGCCTGATCAATAGTAATGGTTTCAGGAATTCCAAATCTACACAAAAGATATTCCTCAATAAAATCAATCACTTGTTTCTGTGAAACACCTTTTAAAGGTATTGCCTCTGTCCATTTTGTGAAATAATCAGTTGCTACTACAACAAATTGGTGCTGTAATGAAGATGCTGGGTGGATTTCTCCTATCATATCGATTGCCCAACCCCTGAACGGTCAAGGTTTAATAATCGATTGCAATTGATGAGCAGGTATCCTTTGGATAGGTCCATGCTTTTGACATTGTTGGCAACCTTTAGCATACTGAATGCAATCAGCTCGGATGTTTGGCCAATAATACCCGTGTCTCTTAATTAACCATCTCATTTTATCACCAGCTTGATGGGCACCAACGGTTCCTTCATGGACCTCTCCCATGATTCTCATCGATTGGTCTCTGCTGACACACAACAGTAGTAGACCATCAGAAGTTCTCCTATGCAAATCCTGTCCTAGCAGAACATAATTGATGGACCTGCATTTGACAATCGTTTCTACTTTCTCATTAGGATTTAGAAGATAATTCTTTATTGGAACCATCCAATCATCAGAAACATCGATTACCAATACGTCCAGTCGATCCTTCTCCCTCTCCATTGAGAAGGGTAAAAACCTTTTTTGGATTCTGATTATTTTCTCCATGTCCCCTTAAGGAATTTCAACTCCTAAAGCTGCTTGAGCCATTTGATTGGCTTCGCTATTTTGAAGTCTCAAAATATGCTGAAAACATATTTCATCAAAGTTTCGAGCAAGACGTTGAACTTTCTCAAGCTGCAAACTCAATAAGGGGTGATTGCACCTATAATGACCTGTAACTTGTCGAATGATCAATTGAGAATCCCCAGAGACTTTCAGATATCGTATATTCAAATCTTTTGCTATTTCCAAGCCTATGATTAAGGCCTCATATTCTGCTTGATTATTTGTCAGAACTCTACTCTCATCGAGTTGGAAAGAAAACTGCAACATTTCTCCTTTCGGAGATGTCAAGACAACACTTGCCCCAACTCCATTGTCTGTTTTTGAACCATCAAAAGATAATTGCCAAGGTCTAAGCTCCAAAAAATGCACCTCAAAGGTATCCTCTTCCAAAGGTAGATTTGGATGCTCAGATAGGAAATCGGCCAAAGCTTGTCTTTTCACTGCCTTTTGAGGCACGTATTCAAAATCATACTCGATTAAGGCTAATATCCATTTCCCCTATCTTCCCCTCAAAATGGGCCTAGACAGGATGTACTTTATTATATCTGTTTGGGAAATGATCTTTACCCTAGCTGGCAAGAGGTAATGCCTCAATTTGATTGCTGAAAAATATAATGCTAAACAAATCTTTTCAACACATGAATATCTGCCCTCACAATCATTTAACCTTCTGCTTAGGTAGTAAATCGATTGCTCTCGGCCTTGTTCATTATCCTGAGCTAACAGACTTGCAATCGAATGGTGTGTCGCTGATATGTATAGCTTCAGTGGCTTTCCATTTATTGGAGGCATCAGAACAGGAGGCGTTACCAATGATTGTTTTAAAATGTCAAAAGCTTTTTGATGCTCTTGTTCCCATTTGAAATCCTTTTCTGACTTCAATTTTAACAATGGGGAGAAAGCCATTGTTTTCCCAGATAGATTGGCAATAAATCTTAGAAGGAAATTAATCTTTCCCAAGAACTGTTGGAGCTCTTCTTTATTGGTTGGGGCTTGTGCTTTCAAGATAGCATCAGCTTTGGTTTTATCAATCTCGATCCCTTTTTGATGCACCAAGAATCCCAAAAAGTTTCCTGCTGTAACACCAAATGCACATTTTAAGGGATTCATTTTTAAATTGTAACGCCTCATCCTTTCTAGAGTCTGTTCAAGATGATGCAAATGCTCATCAATTGAATTTGACTTCACAACAACGTCATCTATATAAACTTCCAAGAATTTATGTAGAAAATCATGAAAACTCAAATTCATTACTCTTTGATAGGTTGCTCCTGCGTTTTTTAATCCGAAAGCCATAACCACCCATTCGAACGTTCCTATGTATCCAGGACATCTAAATGCTGTTTTATGTGTATCTTCTTCTGCTATATATACTTGATTGTAACCAGCATTACCGTCCATGAAGGACAGCATTTGGTACCCTACCGTTGCATCGACTAGCAAGTCAGCAACAGGCATTGGATATTCATCCTTTGGTGATGCTGTATTAAGATCTCTGAAATCAACACAAACTCTAACTTTCCCTTTCTTTTTTAATACTGGGACAACATTTGAGACCCATTCAGCATATTTGACCGGTCGAATGAACTTTGCCTCGAATAAACGTTCCATTTCTTTTTTGACTTGAGGAAGAAAGTCATCTTTCATTCTCCTAGGTGCCTATTTAAAAGGTACATAATTCTCTTTTATAGGTATTTTGTGCTCGACTAAAGATCTATCTAAACCTGGCATTTCATCATAACTCCAAGCAAAACAATCTTTAAATTTACGCAACAAATACTTAAACTTTTCCTTTATTTCATCAGGCAAAGTAGCATTTACATATGTGATCTTAGGATCTGCTGGAGTTCCTAAGTTTACTTCTTCCGTGGGATCTTTAACCTGGGCCCTATCATCATCCAGCTTAGCCGGTGCTGGTTTCAAGTCTGCTAAACCTAACTCTTTCATGTTTAGTGGGCTATCATCAAAAACACACTCAGCCCAATTACAAGAAATAGGCTCATCTGCCTGCAACTTCCTGTCAACAAGAAAAGAAAACAACCTCTTAAAAGTGGCTTTAACAGTAGCCAACTCTTCACTTCCTGTATTTAATAGGTTTCTAAACATTAAAAACTTGTTTGTCCATTTTGACAGGCCTTGATATAATGTTAGGCCTGATGAAATCCTTGCTCAGCTCCTAGAATCCTTCCTTAATGTATGTGAGGAATTGACTCTCAGTTACCCCAACTTGATTAGATCTGACTTCTGAGTCTTCTATTCTTGTTGGCCACAAATGTTCGTTGTAGAGATCCGCCTCGATATTGTTGGTCTCTGCTTTGAATGGATGTCGGTCTGCCCAAAAGACCTCCATTCCTGCTGCCTCTTCCTGCTTCAGAAAGATCAAAGCCTGATGCAAAGAAGATGGCACACAACTATTTATATGGATCCAATCTCTGCCTAGTAAGGCATTGTAATTAGATGAAGAATCGATTACCAAAATCGTTGCATTCATCCTCCTAGTCCCAACTTGTAATTGCAAAGATATGACCCCATTAGCAGGAGAACATCCTCCGGCGAAGTTGCCAACTGTAACTTCTGTTGGGATCAAATCGTCATTGGTTTTGTTCAGGACTTTCAGCATTCTAGATAGTAAAATATTGACTACTGCCCCATTGTCGACCAACACTTTTGAGATAGGTTGGCCATTCATATGAAGTTTGATGTATAATGGTTTCAAATGCCTTATTGAGGCATCATCAGGTGTTCTAAGAACTACGATACTGTTTCCATGTTCATCCGTCTCAACGTTAATGGGCTGTGACTGAGAATGTTTCTCTTTATCCATTATTTCCACAATCGATTGGGTGGTATCCTCAACATCACCTGCCAAGTTCATAGGCTGATTTGGTTTTGCCTTGAACTGCTTTGGCAGAACTAAGATCATATTACACTGATAGTTTATAGGTACTGACCCGAATTGAATTGCGGCCAGGCTTTCACCAAATGTTGCAAATCTCTGTGGAGACGGGGAAGCATCTTTGATCAGATCTTCTTGTTTTGATCCTTCGTCAAAGAGATCATCATCATCTGCTTCCATGAGTTTCTGGGATTCTTCCATCTTCTTCTTCAAGCTCTGCTTTAACTCTTTCCTACCCTTTGGTTGGGCAGTCGACTGGAGGGAGACTTCAGTATTACTCTCTTGCCCCCATGCTTGAGAATTGGCTGTTTCGGACCACTGGTTTCTCCCTGCTCTCGGGTCCATATCATGTTTGAAACCTTTGATGGCTCCAATCTTTCTCTTGGTTCGAAAACATGGTCCCATGGGTCACCATAAGCCCTGGCTGCAAATTTCCTTTGAAGTCTTCTCTTCTGTGAACTGGAAACTTTGGTATACCAACCCTCTGCTGGGAATTTTGGGTGATTAAGTGTGCTCCAATCCTCATGATCATGATTAGGCGGCATTACCATCCTAGGTTGGTGCCACCCACGTCCATATGGTCCTCCACCTCGTGGTTCAATACCTCTTCTGAAACCAACACCCCTTTGATTAGGGTATCTCCCTCGACTGGGAAATTGGTACCCCACTGTTTCAAGGTCTTGGCAAGAAGGCACCCCAGGCCTTGCAGGCACCACTGGGTGTCCTCTGAATAAGAATGGTCCATCATCTGGCCCATAACAATGTTCTGACTCTATCCTGTTGAAAAGCCCTGGGTCTATTCCCTCGTAAATTAGTTTGGCCCCAACATATATTTGAAGATCGTTTCCTCCCATTGCGTTGAACCTTATTCCGGACTTGGAGAATGCACTTTTCTGCTCCTTTTCTGCTATAATTGCTTCTCCATACTGGACTTCATGTCCACACCTAATACAGAGGTAATCATTTGGGAATCTGGAGGTATGAGACTTTGCTGACTCTTCTTCAGTCTGCATTTGATCTTCATCCCCGTGCTTCTGTTTCGCAATATTGGAACCTAACCTTTTAGCCAGGCTGGCCGTCACCATGTTTACTTCAATCTTTGGAAAAGGGTTGGATTCAATACCCATCGGGTCCTTATCACCTTTAGCATATTGCAGCAGAACTTTTTGGATCAAATCCTGCACACAATTCTGAAATGTAACACAATTGTTAGTATTATGCCTAAACGAATTGTGCCATTTGCAGTATTCTTTTCCTTTTCTATCTTTATCAGAAGGAATAATATGCCCAAGACTTAAAGTGATAAACTTTTGTTTCAACAGTTCATCAAATATCTGGTCAGCTTGTGCTAAGTCAAACGAATACTGTCTATAATTTGCCTGCCCCCCACGCCTATTGCGTTGAGATGAGGGCATATTCATTGATTTTTCTGCTTTAACCAGAGTGTCACAAATTATGGGAGTCTTTCCAACAATTTGTGCTACGTCAATTTCAATATCTCCTTCCACATCTTGGTAATATGTTCCCAGAGACGCATTCTTCAATTGCTCTTCTTCCTGCAGAATAGCTTCAAATTGAGATGCTCTCATAGAAAGCTCAAACAGATCTTTGAAATTAGATCCATTAAACTGCTTTTTAAAATTAAACTCGAGACCATCCTGAGCTATACGAACTATCTCGGTCTCTGGCACATTACAGTGACACTGGTTTCTTAATCTCTTAAACCTAGTTAAGAACTGTTCTGCTGTTTCATTTGGCTTTTGTTTTAACTTAGCCAGATCAGCGATTGAAACTTCTGGTTCATGCCTGAAATATTGAGCATGAAATTGTTCTTCCATATCTTGCCACGTATGGATAGAATTTGCAGGTAAGCTTATGAACCATGTGAATGTTGTTTTCGTTAATGAATGCAGAAACAATTTCAATTTAAAAACATCATCCGAACCCAGTTCGCCTAATTGTAGGCAAAAACGACCTACATGCTCAATTGTTGATTGGTTCTCTGTACCGCTAAAAAGTGATAACTCAGGCAATTTGTACCCCCTTGGCAAAGGAACATTGTCAACCCAATGTGGGTAAGGCTTTCTAAACATAGGTTTTTCTACCCTGCGTAGCCCTGGTCCGTACACATCTTGGATGACTTCCAATATTTGTGCCCTATTAATATTTATGGGATCCGGGGCTCTAATAACATGTGGTACGTGAGGTTGTGCCAGAGGGACATTCTGACCGTTACCATTGCCAATATTTGGCATATTGTGAACATACTGACCACTATTCCCATTATTTGACACAACTGGCATAGTATGATATGTATAATTGCCATGATTTGGCAAAGTTTGTGCAGTGCTGTATATGTGCTGACCATTGTTCATAACATGGACTCCTGTGAAACCATTCTGAGGATTCTGACCAGGATTTAGACCATTATTTTGATCATTTCCACTACTGTTTCCAACTTCATATATAGATGGAACATTCTGATAAAAACTGGTTGGCTTTATTGTGGATCGTAGAGCAGTTGGACCTACAAATGGTCGACTATGCACATTCATATTTGAATCAAATGTTGGGTTTGAATATACCTGTTGAGGGGCGTGTCTAGGCAAATCACCGGATTGCAACTGTTCATGAACTACACCATTTGCATCAACATCTATGATAGACGGGGGTGTAACTACCCTTCTCATTAGGGTAATCAATTCCTGTGCCGCTTCGTCTTCTGGGTTAGACAAAACCTGTGCCAACTGCCTGGAAAGGCTCTGTATATCCGTTGGTGCACTCAAGCCATTTCCTTGGCTATTCTCTGGCATCCTTTGTTCAGGATGTATCACATCGTTTTGGGTTTCCAAGCCTTCACTCTGAGGCTCTGTTGGTCGGTCGCCTTGCTTTCTTGTTGCTGGTGCCATTTCTTCCAAATTAGTAATGAGGCCCTCCTTCTAGCGCCAAAATTGTTTGTCTATTTTCTCGTTTGCAGTTGACGAATCGACTAGAGTTGTTACGCGTGTGTGCTGGAATGTGGGTGTTTGTGGTGGTGGAGTTTGGTTCCTTGTCGTATTTCAGGACTTCTCTGGAAGCAAACTTAATGAAGTGAATGAAGATGAAAGAAGAACAACAAAATGGACTTTATTATTCTTCGAAGTAGAAGTCGATCGACGGTGAGAACACAATCAAACAGACAATTAAGTTACAAGCTACTCCTAGAGCAAGAAATGTAAAGTACAGATAAAAGTAGAAGCCTTTGGGCGATTGATTGGGGGGTTCTAAATATCTTCTATTCTTGTATTTATAGGCTGTCTTCGACTTGAAATTCAAATCATATGGATTCCCTCCTTTGATTTGAATTGAGTGGTTACTTCCATGCTTCCTATTCTTGCTCCACTATGAGGCGGTTGCTTCTCCATGATCTCACATGTTCCCAATGTTGTAATTGCTTCAACTGCCTGCCTACGCTAATTGTTTTGTCCACGATCTGTATGTAACGCATGCCCTGAAACGTGTTCCGGAGTTGAATATTAACCGTCGATCAGTCCACTTGATTTTTCTTAATAGGCGTCACATTGCATTTACATGAATTAGTCTAAAACGTGCTGCCACGTGTAACATTTTTGACCCAATCGATCCTATTAGACTAAATTACTAAATTATGGTGTAAACACCCGTCCCCAAATTTTATTCTCAGTTAGCACTTTTTCTGGCCAAAAATATTGTCTCACCTCCAAACCAAAAAGATTAGAGTTAACTAAAGTTTTATTTTACCCATCTACGTTATGTTCATATGCAAAACCATACACAGTCTTTCAAATGGCTACCTTGTAGCTTCATCTTAACAAAAAAAAGTGTATCAAGCTTCGAAGCAAACTACCACTTGGACCGCTTATATAAACCACATATAAGGCCGCCAGTTTCACTAACCTAGTACTACTACTACTACTACTACTACTTGAGATCACTGGCTGCTTTTGCCACACATGTAGGACACAACACAAAAAACAACAATCCAAAGATAATTCCAGTTCATTTTCCCCCTATTTCTCACTCTCATTTGCATTGCATCAATCTCCTTCTGCGTGCCTTCAATCTTCATATTCATTGTGATTGTTTTCCTCTGCATTTCTTCACTAATGGTCATGGATGCTGAACTCACACATTGTTCAACAGTCCTCACAGCCTTTGTTTTTTGTTTGAACCATCATTGGCCTCAAATCAGCCATTCCTTGCAAAATACAAGGCTCATACCAGCAAAAGAAAACCACAATCTAAGTTTAACTGTAAAAAAAAGAACACAATAAGAACTTAGGGTTTCAGCTCCAACGAATAGCAAAAGAATAAATTGGGGCAATACATGCAGCTCACCTTATAGTTTGCACATCTGAAGAACCTTCGACCTGGATTCTTTTATGTTCCAGATTTCCTCAATGGTGTTGGTTCTCCGCAATAACAAAAGATCCCAAAATCGCGATCACCATTGTTACCCGAACTACTTCCTTCCATGAAATGTATTGCTTTCCTTATGATTCTCCTCCTATAATGCTCTATGATACTGAAAACAATTAAAGGTTTCGACAATACACCTAAGATCAATGGTCGAGGAGATCTATAAAGCAAATAACAAAACATTATTGGGTATTGATTTTTGTTGGTGATATTACAAAGGTTCAATGGACAAATTAACAGGCTGAGTCGTGGAAATCTCGCTCTCTTTAAGGAGATTCAAATATTTAACGAAATTTTTATTTACCAAAAATCAAGGTTGTTACAAATATTACCCAAAAGATCTTTCAATCCCCTATTCTCAAATTAAACCAACAGTTTACATTTCTAACTCAAAGGCCCCAATTTGTCAAAATACCCTTGTATCTGAGTCAATCATGAAGTAAATAAAATAACGTTTACTGCTTACAATAATCATTCTTTCAAAAATATCCTTTCGAATCTTACGTAATGAAACTCCTCATGAATATCTTTCAAAGACATGATCATGCATGCACATCAAGTACGCCATGTCAACTCATTTGTATTGTACCTGAAAATGATAGGGTGAGCTATACTAGCGCAGTAGAGAAATCTATACTCAAGTCATATGAAAATGCAATGAATTATGCACCCAGAGTGAATGAATACAACAGGATATCACAAAGAAACATGGTTCTGTCCCACGAATGAGCATACTACACTACTACAATAATAATAAATACCTCACTAAGGAGATTCACAAAGATCACGGTTTTCAGTGAAAGCGTGATAAAAAATTGTAGGCTAACTTTTTAATCTTAGTTTAAATCAAAAGCTGAGATAAAAAGTGGTGCTTAGCCACGGAAAAGAGCAAGATAATAGATCTCACTCTTGCAATGAGATAAAAGAAAAAAGACTTCACTCTTACAGTGTGATAGAAGACTTTAGCGTGGAATAAAAATCTCGCTCGTGCGGTGAGTTATTTTGGTTACATACAATCTACCACTGGGGTTATGCATGAAGAAGAAATTTATGATGTTATCACTATTGATATCTGGTCCACACCAACCTGGTAATGACATTGACTTGTTTTTGGAGCCACTAATCGATGACTTGAAATTGCTGTGGAAAGGAAGGAGTTGAAGCATATGACGCTTACAAGCAACAACAATTCAGGTTGAGAGCCATGCTATTATGGACTATTAATGATCTTCCAGCTTTTGGGAATTTGAGTGGTTGCACAGAGAAGGGATACTATGCATGTCCAATTTGCGGTGAAGGGTCATAGAATAGTTATGAGGGTCATAGAAAATTTCTTCCTCGCTACCATCCATATCGAAAGCAAAAGAAGGCATTTAATGGTGAGCAAGAGTTTTGGGATCCTCCATCGCCATTAAGTGGGGAAGAAGTATTAAGGGAGGTAGAAGGGATAAAAACCATTTAGGGAAAGGCAAGCAAAAGAAGTCGTCAAAGGTTGGTACGAAATGTTGGAAGAAAAAATCAATATTCTTTATGCTTGAATATTGGGTGTTCTTGTATATTCGGCACTACTTGGATGTTATGCACATTGAAAAAAATGTATTGGAAAGCATCATTGGTACATTGCTTCAGATACAAGGAAAAATGAAGGATGAAATTAATGCTCGTTTGGATCTCCTAGGGAGGAGAAGATAAGAGTTTGTACAACATTGTCAAAACTCAAGGTACCAGATGGGTACTCGTCAAATTTGAGAAACAATGTCTCCATGCTAGATTTGAAACTGTATGGTTTAAACTCACATGATTCTCATGTATTGATGCAACAATTACTACCTGTGGCTATACAATCTATGTTGCCGAAGTGAGATATGCGCTTTCAAGATTATGTTTCTTTTTCAATGCCATTTGTAGCAAAGTGGTGGATGTGTCAAAATTAGACAAAATTCAGAGAGAGCTGGTAATCACATTATGTTTGCTTGAGAAGTACTTTCCACCATCATTCCTTGATATCATGGTTCATCTGACAGTGCATCTTATTAGAGAAGTCCGACTTTGTGGACCTGTTCACTTTCGATGGATGTACCCATTTGAGAGGTTCATGAAGGTTTTAAAGGGTTACGTTCATAACCATAATCGTCCAGAGGGTTGCATTGCTGAGAAATATATTGCAGAAGAAGCTGTTGAGTTTTGCGCAGAATTCTTATCCAAAGTAGAGGCAATTAGGGTTCCCGTTTCTAAGAACATGACTGCTGATGATAGCATCGAAAGACCTTTACCGGGGGTAAGGTTACTACTATTGATCGTGAATTATGGGAGCAAGCACACCCCTATGTATTAGAAAACACAACTGAAGTTCACCCTTATATTGAGTAAGAATATTAGCTGTCTCCATTTCTCATGGCAATTGCATTTGTTCATAGTGGTTTGGCATTTTTGTAACTATTTGTTTAGGACTTACTTGATCCTTTGATAGGGAGCACATGACTTTGCTGAAAAGACAGTATCCTCATAATTCAAAAAATCAAAAGTGGCTACAACTTGAACACAATAGGACATTCATATATTGGCTTCGTGGGAAGGTAATGGAACAATCAAACATGAAATCTTTTGCTTCTTGTTTGTCAATAAAATGTATATCTACTAATAATTCAATTTTACACAGGTTGCAGAAGAATTGAGTGCCCAACATAATATATCCCACAACTTGAAGTGGATAGCCTAGGGACCTTCCTTGGATGTGATAAAGTATTCAGGCTACATTATAAATGGCTGTCGTTATCATACAAAGGACTGTGATAGCTCATGAGTTAGCCAAAATAGTGGAGTTAGCTTTGTGGTAACAACAATGCAGGTTGCTAATTACAAGGATAAGAATCCTGTGTATGCGGAGATGAGCTTTTATGGGGTTATTACTGAGATATGGCATCTTGATTACAATCTGTTGAAAATTCCAGTTTTTAAGTGTGATTGGGTTGACAGCAAAAAGGGGGTGAAAGTGGATGAGCTTGGTTTCACGCTAGTCGAGCTTGGAAGGATAGGCCACAAGTCTGATTCTTTTATTCTAGCTTCCCAAGCTAAGCAAGTTTTTTATGTAGAAGATCAACTTGATTAAATGTGGTCAATTGACCTTGAACCTCCTCAGCATCGGTATCTGTGTAGTGTGAATGATGATCTCAATGATTGTTTTGCCGAGCCTTAGGGATTTGATAGAGTATTGCCAGAAGTTGAATCATTAGATGAAACCGATGATATTGTGTTACCTCATGTGCGGGTAGATTGTGAAGGAACGTGGATCGATAATTAGTGATCAGAAGTCAAAATATCTCTATCTTTTTGTAGAGGACATACGAGATTATTCTATGTTGTTTCTTTAATTGTCAGAACTTGGTTTTCTCTCTCTTTATGTGTTTTTCTCTCCCTCTCACTATATGTTTGTTGAAATGCTAAAAGTTAGTTTCTATTTTTGTCAACTCGGATAGAATTACTATAGATGTTTGTGTTTAGTTTTTGACTGTTATATGCATTTAACTTGTGCTTGTACTTTGTATTAGTTTATTTTATTATTGTCTATATGATCGTCATATCTTATTTTCTTTCAATTTCATGTAGGATGGATTCTGATGACAATCATCCTAGTAATGAGGACAATACTACACCATTCTCGACAGACCCGAAACACAAGAAAAGAAAGGGTAGAGGTGCAACAAGACTACTAGATGTCATAAAAGATAGAAGTTCAGGCGTGCGAAAAGTCATTAAATATGACCACATGGGTCAGCCAACAGGGACAAATAGAGCAAAGTTCGTGAGTTATCTTAGAGTCCTAGCTCGCACTATGATCCCACTATCTCACACAGATTGGTCTGAAGTGACGGACGATGTAAAAGAAAGACTGTGGGAAACTGTATCGGTAAGGATGAGTTATGTTTATACCTCTCAATTCAACCACAAGCTAGTTTCATTGTATAATTTGTCTTCTTTATTTAGTTAGGTGACATTCGATGTGGACCTAAGGAGTAAAAAAGGCGTTTTACCTTCTATCGCAATGTGTTTGAGGACATTTAGGAAATATCTGACCAAGCATATATATGCTAACAAATCAAATCGTATCGTTCTCTCAAAACCACCAGAAGCTTATAGTTTTCTAGAGCAAAAAGAATGGGATTCATTTGTCAAAAGAAGACTTACCAAAGAATTTGAGGTACGTCAAGTTAATTATCTTTTAGTTAGAGGTCAATGTAATGCAATTTAAATTATATTCCTATCTTATTTTAGTAAAGATTTCCTTGTGTTTTTGAAGGAGTTTCGTGGAGTGCTACAAAAATTTAACTTATATGGCAGATAGAAAAGTAACTTATATGACCACAGACTTAGACGAAAGGGATACTCTGGGCTTGAAGAAGAAATTGTAAGTGTTTGTAGAACTAATTATTACTCTGTGGGCAACATGCCCTTAAAAAGATCCATTCTTTTTAAAAGCCAGATCGAGGGAGCGCTAAGCGGGACGAGTGCTCGTAATTCAGAGAGTCGCCACTCGGGTTTGAAGGTCTGACACCCAAGGAACCGAATTCAAAACGCCTTATGCGCTATTTTTGATTTGAAAAAGTGAAAGCACCAGTCCGTCATAACCATATCTGGGTTCAGGAGCCAAGTTATGAGAGGGGAAGGGTTTTAAGGCACCCCTCTTGTCCAATCCAGAGATCGGTCTCTACTTAGGCATTTTGTGAAAATTATTGTGATTCTTCTCTTATTAATCAATTTTTAGCTAATTAGGGCGGGGGAACAATTTAACGGGGATTGAAACTGTAATAGTTTGCATGATGTGATCGAAATAGCATGGATGGATGAAATAATAAACAATAAATGGAATAAAACCGAACATAGTGAAGAAAGATCAAAGCATTGCATTTATTTGAAGTTTGACACGAACAAGAGCCAGCTTGCATGCATGAATCTACATGCATGCAAGCCAACCAACACGTGCCATAGCCATATATACGTGCGTGTGTTGATCTCTCATCAACAGGTTTGACTTTATCCCCTTCTAGACTCTGGAATGACCAATGCTCACCCAGGAGGAAGCCAAGCAGTTTATATGTACAGACAACAAATATAAGTTATAGACATGATGAATTTAATTGAAATGCAACCCCTAAACATTGGAGGTATTTTAAACAGAGGCCAAAAAGCCTAGCTACCCATGTAAAACCAATTACTGGGAATAAGTTGATCGGCGCGTGCATATAAGGGACAGACGCGCGCTTGTTCTGACTGGACTTCCATTAATTGGCCTTGCATATCTAGGCTCTGAGACATGATCAGAAGCCACCCAAGAGTATTCCAAAGCAACATAAAAGCATATTGAGCTAGTTTTAATAAACTTACACATAAAACAGTAAATAAATTTTATCATGCATCAAGGTGATTTATAACATAATAAGAACATAAAATGGCCAAAACCCCTGTCCCCACGAGGATCAACACGCACTACCCATGATAGGCGCGTGTTGGAGGCTGATCAACGCACGCAGGTGAGATGGTTACATGGTTCTTGTAACCCTGCAAGCTTTTAGACCAGGACTGGTATTGTTTACCAGCCTTGGCCCTACCAGTCCCCCCTCAGGGATCAAAATAGTAAATAGTAAGGTTTTATACCTTTGCTTGAGTGTTTGAAAATTGATTTGAACTTTGATGTTTGATGTTTGAAAATGGAAAGAAAGGATGTTTGAGTACTAATGGGGAATGTGAATTTGATTGGAAAGAACTAGGAGGCTTTGTGTGCTTATTTTTGCTCTTTGTTATTTTGTAACCCTTTGTATGGAAGACCAATGGGGGTATATATAGGAGGATTATGTTGGTGGCAAACATGGAGGAGCAATCAGCCAACAAGGTTGGTTGGCCTTACTTGGTGGAGAAAGCTCCCTAAAAGGTGATGGGAGTGGGTGTGCCCCAAACCTGTCAGAACACTATTCAGGCGACGAAATCCGAGCACTATAGGTGTAATAGACCCCTGATGATCACAAAATCAGGCTGGCAAAAAGGTGAAACTGACAGGTTTAGACCAGCACGCGCAATACCAAGACAGGCGCGCGCGTGTGCCACCTACCACTGCGCTGGTCAATAGTTAAAGTTTGACCTTTGACCAACACTTGGCAAGTTGACTAACATGCGCATGTCTCTAACCGACGCGCGCTGGTCAAACCTAGGGCTAGGGTTTTGACTAAGGGTTTTGGGGTTCAAAAGGGATTATAAACACTCCAAGTTCAATCCTTTCCGTTCTCAAGTTTGTTTTTGATCCAATTCATCATCGGGGAAACAAGAAATCGAAAAAGAAAGTAAATCAATTGGGAGACCCAGATTGGGGTGTCTACAGTAGTCCCTCTTTGACGGCATGCGGAGCACCATTGAACTGGTACGGGTAACGTCAAAGATTTCTAGACACCCATCAGGTCTGTTCAAGAGAAATTAAATAGAAAGTGGACATGTATATAAAAATACCGTGCACCAAGAGATCGAAGATGGGCGGACCATCACAAAATTGTTGGTAAGAGAGTGTGGACTCTGCTTAGGGAGAAATGAAATCGTAGAAGAGTGGATCAACATCGATTGTTGAAGGCAAACTCTCCTGGGGAATAAACTATATTGGACGGATAGATCAACGTTGATTGAAATCAGATGGATAGATCATCGTTGATTGTAATCGTTGATTGAAATTGGACGGATAGATCGTTGTTGATTATAATCGTTGATTGAAATTGGATGGATAGATTGTCATTGATTGTAATCGTTGATTGAAATCGGACGGATAGATTGTCGTTTATTGTAATCATTGATTGAAATCAGATGGATAGACCGTCGTTGATTGTAATCATACGCGGGCAGACCATTGCTAGGGATTCCTAAGGCCTCAGATTTGAAGAAATCGCTTGGAATGACCCACAATTGTTGAAATGCCATAAACATGATCCCATGGGCTAAAGCAAGCAAATAAAACCAATTGGGCCTGGCCAAAAGATGAATTGGGCCTGTGGCCTAATTAAATACGCGCGCGCCTATACCACTCCTGCGCGCGCGGGATACTATTTAGGGTTTGGATCCAGGTTAAGCCCAGACCCGGCCCACTCCTGTTTTCTCCCCTTTTCTTTCCCGGGACACTTCAAAAAATAGTGCATAGCGGTTTCAAAACTTCAAAACTCCAAAACTCCTCTCCACTCTTAAACTCTCTCAAACTTCTCCCATCCCATTGATTCTTCAACCAAAATCAACAAAACCATGCTCATATAAACATCCATGGCGGACCATGGTGGCAATGGTGGTAGCGATGATGTGATTGATCGTCCGGGGGATGAGGGAGGACCCATGGAGATCGAAACAGTGGATCAAATGGTGGCGAAGGAGGCTGTGGGTGCCGGTGCAGTGGCGGCAGGCGGTAGTGATGGTGATCACAGCCGAGAGCAAGAGATCGGGATGAAGTCGATCGACGTGCATATGTGGTGATACCACTTGCGTCGGTAGAGCCGAGGCCAGTGGGGCCTATTGTTGAGCCGTTGGACCCTAGGATGGCCGTAGAAAGCTCTGTGATTACAGGTAGAGGTGTTGGCAGCACCAGCAGAAGTGGCAACAATGGCGGTGGTGTTGGGCCGAGTCAGTCCCCGCCAAGGGACTCGGCGAGGGGTAAAGGTGTTGTAGTTGAGGCTGAGGAGACCACAGAGGTTTCGATAGGGCCAATCGAGTTCCAACGAGCCGAAGGGATGTCGAGCCATGAGCCCCCCTCAAGGAGAGACTTTGCAAAGTTCGTGGATGATGCTACACTAGCCCGGTTGATGCGAGAAAATCCAACTGTTGTAACGACGGTCATAGCTGCCCGGGAGGAAAGACAAAGGGACATTGCACTGGCTTAGGAGGACGAGCGCTTGAGGGGTGAAGCCGAGAGGACCCGGGTTGAGGGTGAGAATGCCCTGCGAGAGATGGAGGCTGTTGAGAGAGCCTGAGCCGAGGTGGAGTTGCCTAGGCGTACAGTAGTGGTAGTGGCAGAGGGCTTGGAGCATGCAACTTGCTCTACGATAGTGTACATGCCTCCTACGCCACACTTGTTCATACCATCCGGCTTGGCCGCCTATAGGCCACGACGAATAGACTATGACACCAAACTTGTTTTGAGAGACCCTGACTCTCATATCTCGAGGACTTGGACACAGGTACATCTTGAAACCCCTTCCTGTGGTTTACTTTTGCTTGAATGTACTTGAATTGAGTAAAAGACAATAATTCTTGAAATGTACGACATGCATGCATAACTTGAACCAACCATCTTTCAATAGGCTAAATCAATTATCCAAAGCTTGAAAATGAACCACTGTATGCTAAAACATTGCTCTATTTCCCGTCTTTAGACTTGAAAAGAGAGAGAGAGAGAGAGAGAGAGAGAGAGAGAGAGAAAGAGAGAGAGAGAGAGAAAAGGATATTCGAGACCATGGAGGCGCGAATGGCTCTTTAGCTTTGTATGAGAGATTGCTAGAGAGAGTGAGGCAGTTGGTAGACGAGGCTGGCTTCAAGCAGTTCATACAGATCCTGACACGAATCAGGAATGACCACGTCGTTCTAGTTGCACATGCTGAGAGGTGGCGGGATACCACCAATACCTTCCACCTGCCACCTGGGGAGATGACAATGGCGCCGACAAACTTTGCGGTGATCACTGGTTTGAGAGTTGGAGGAGAGCCTATCTCGTTTGACACGGGCACACATAGAGATGAGGAGGCTTCAAGGTGGTTCTTGGGAGAGGTGCCCCATTTGGACCAGGAGATGGTGAAGTATGAGCAATTCGAGAGGTACTTGAAGAAGAAAGTGACTACTAAGCAAGAGGCAGAGCAAATGGCCTGAGCATATATGTTATACTTGTTTAGTGCCTCTCTATATCCGAGTAGCCGTACCAGGGTGCAGTTATCGTACTTACTAGCTTTGAAAGACCTGAGGACAGCTTCACGCTTCGAGTGGGGTGGAGCAGTGCTTGGCACAATCTATGCCTTCATGGGAGATTCATCGAGAACAGAGCAAGCAGTAGCTGGGTACTAGAGGATATGGGAGGTACAATTTCAATTTTACAAATTTTCAGATCACAACCGTTAGTATACTCTTTTGATTGCATAGCGCGCTTGACTATATAACTATACAATTGCGTATTCTATGACTGATGGATTTGTTGTTTGAAAATCCATGCAAATTTGGGCATACGAGGTTCTGAATATGTATCATCCAGCGACCAAATGTCAAGACTTGAGAATCCTCCCACTTGCACATGTCTGGAGCAAGAAGAACATTGGGGAGAAGAAAAGGAGAGGAGACCTAGACGGCTTCCGTATATATCTAGATGAGCTTCACGCGTCACAGGTATAATACAAAACTCTAGTAGTTAATCATGCCTCCCTTTATTAATTTAATGTTGTCGCTGATCAATATTTGCACTATTTGCTTATCTTGATTACAGGTCACGTGGAATCCCTGGGAAGGAATAGAGCCAGAGCCTAAGTACTTGGCCAGGAGTAGGGCTGTCACAGCGAGACAGGTGTTATTGGAGGCGGCTTTCGGTTGGCAGTGGTACTTAGGTGATCGAGTGACTCGACAGTCACTTGATTTGCCTGAGTTCCAGGTGCCAGGGCCACTTCCACCCCGTGCTTCACACACTGGAGAGTTCACACTGACAGAGTTGGAGGAGTTCACACAGCCTGATACTAACTTGGCTCGCTACCTGCGACTTGAGCGTGACTATGCCACTTACCAAATGGAACACTTGGTGGGACCGCTCAGAGTTCGGGATTTCAGAGATGTTCGGAGTCAGGCTCAGGGAGCTACTGAGGAGAGAAGAGCTGCCACGGAGAGGTAGAGAGGAGGTGAGGGTCATGTCAGACGGGGTCTTAGTGGTCCAGTGGCAGGTGGGCCACCTGAAATGCCATGGAAGATAGCGGTGGTAGACATGCAGGGCAATCCAGCGGAGATCCGTCTAGTACCTGCCAGAGTAGAGCCTACACCAGTGACTGTCCCGGTAAGAGTTAGCTTCCATTCTCGTCTTTCGATAAACTTGAACTGTTGTTGAATTGCCTAATAATCCCAAATTGTATACATGTGCCAAATGAGTGGGTGAATGAGGCTATTCGTCACATGCTTGCGATGGAGAATGTGATCAGAAGAGCGGCGAGTGGCATGCCACTGGAGTTACACTATCCAACACCGACCCTACCACTAGCTTAGCCAGCAGTTGTTTAGAGGTCTCAGGTATACAAAATGATACACTCCTGCTTTCAATAATATGCACCTGCATCCGATACATATATGCTTTGATGGACTTTGATTTGATAAATTGTACCTACTTTCAAACATTTGTTATACAATATGCACAATGTATACTAATGCTTAAAAAAAAATCACAATGCAGGTACAGGGCAGGGCAGCTCCTAGAAGGAAGAGCACGCGGGGTCCTCCACCAAAGAAGTCAACAGCGACGAGCTCTTCTACAACCCTGGCCAACTCTCAACGACAGACAAGTGTCAGGCAGTTGATGGTTGCAGACTTCAGTAAAGCCCAAGAGGGCCTGGCATGCACAGAGAAGCGGTACCAGATGAGGAAAAGCCAGAGAACGCTCGAGGTGGTGATGGTTCACAAGAAGAGGCAACACGTTGTGCCTGAGGCCTCTGAGGAAGATGAAGAAGAAGAGGGAGAGGAGGAAGAGGACGAGGAGCGCTCGTCCAACAGCAGCGGCTCTGATGACACCATCGACGATCCTGGATACAAGAGGGATCCAAGAGAGGAGGAAGATGACGATGAGGAGGACGACGAAATTGGCTGGCTTGAGGGCTACCAATGAGCCTCATCTACTTTACTGCATTTACTTTGCTTTTGGGCCTGCATGCCCACGTAGATAGCTAGATTGCGGGCCAGCGTGCCCTAGTTGACTTTTGGTAGCATTGGGCTTGTGAGCCCCTTTTTGACTTGCGGGCGGATGTGCCCTGGTTGACATATTGCTTTTGATTAGCCGAAGTGCCACTTTTGACTTTATATTCCATAGTTGCGAAGATGGATATAGATTAGTAGTTATAAAATTTGCATTTTTGGGTTTATTGATTCTCATCATGAAAAAGAGAAAATATAAACTAACCGCTAATACCAAAACTTGCATTGATAATGCGCTGAGATGATTTACAAACATACGGGTATGTATAGGTGTGACTAGCTCAAAAAAGAATGAAAAACGAATCCCGAGATACGACAAAGACACTTGGATACGGGGAAAATAATGAAATTTTAGGCATTAATGAGACAAAACTCGAAATAATCCAATTCAGGTGAAACTGACAGTTCTGTAAGGCCAAATATGCACGTAATGACCTGTATGAATTGACAAATCCAAGAAAAACGTCCTGATACAAGGAAAAGACCGAATAATGCTAAAAATGTCGTAAAAATAGACATAAGATGCAAAAGACGACTCGAATACGTCCCAGATTGAAACCGACACCCCCGCACAGTCACATTTGGTCCACATGACCTGTGCAGCATGAGAGAACTAGGCGAAAACCCTTAAAACGAATTTCGACCTCCGCAAACCTTGTTTTGAAGTTGAAATGGGCCACCGGGGGTCCAAAATCTTCGTTAAGTGCAACTTTTCAAATCCGATGCTTGGATACAGTCACATATGCCTATTGAGACTTGTTGGAATCATCAAAAGTGCAAAAAGACTTCTGGAACCAAAAATGACCAATTTGAGGCAGTAGCTGCTGAAATTTGTCTGCTGGTACATTGCAGACGCGCGCGTCAAAGTGGGACAGGCATGCGCTGAACGGTGCTTACGCGCATGGAACAACGACCGGTGCGCACAAGTCAAGCCCTGCTTAGGTGCCTTTGTTTGACTAGACCTTCTTTTTTAAGGCAAACTATCACGCCCTCTGTTTTTAACATAAATAATAATAATTTACAACAAATAGAATCTCTACTGAAGTACCTATAATACCCCAAATGACATTTCTTCCCCTGTTTACGAACTTAAATTTAAAAGATACAAGCTTGGCTCGAAGCCCCAAGTTATCAATACCAAAATAATATTACAGTTTTACACTTGTCATTCTTCCAAATACTACTTTCAAAACAAGTGACAATTGCTGCTTCCTTAATACCTTCGAAATCCATGATCGACAAGCACGCCATGCACACCATGCCAACTTCCTTATTTTGAACCTGAAAATGATAGGTTGAGCTACACTAGCCCAGTAGAAAATTCTATACTCAAGCAATATGTAAACGCGATGGAACATGCAACAAGAATAATTGATTTGGAATAAACGGACAAGAGATACAAAGAGGCATCACATTGAACCGAAGGACTATGATTACAGGATTCTATACGTCCTAAGGCTATTCCTAACTAGTTCATACATCAAGCTAGAAGCAACATTTAAACTCCTATCGATCTAATAAACTACAACAACTGTTCAACCATCTAATAACTTTTCGAACAAATGCTATATCAACTTTCTCAACTCATATCATTCACCATGGAACCTTATTTCATAAAACTATCTTCTTTTTTTGATTTCCAAAACAATTTTAGGGAAAACTCAAGACCACTTTGGGTCAAACTCCGTTGATTCGAGCTTGAATGCCGGAGTCCGTTGATTTGTGTCCAAATACCGGATTCGTTGATTCGCTCTAGAATACCGGAGGATTTTTGATAAAACCAAAAAAATCCTCTTTTCAAATCCAAATTTCTTTCTTTAATAAAACCTTGAGAAAACCAACCTTCCATTCTCTTTTTCGACAACCACAATCCCAAACAACAAACACTCTAAACATCAACATAGACTTCTGAACTCAATCAAAATTCTCTTCGTCATGCGAGACATTCAACTGTGTTACCACCCCTTGCATCACATTGAATTCTCTCCACCTGGGTTTCCGCATTACCACACTTTGCATTGCGGGCCCTCTAGAGTCTTCGCATTACCACAACTTGTATTGCAGGACCCTCAATTTAAAATTATCAACTCAGACACACACACACGCTTAATCAATCCAAATACAAGAAGACAACATTTTCCAAGTTCACATTTCTTTCATTTATCATCATGCAATGCATTACAAATTCATAAACACATCCCATCGTACAATGATAGATACCTTAAGTTCACATTATTCCTGAAAGTCTATCATGGTGTCTTTCGTCACGCACCGAACCCGCAATGACTCATCGATATGCTACCCGCTAGGTTCTAAACGAGAATCTTATAGAATGAGCACCAAGGAACCTAGGGAGCTCTACAAGACGAGGCACAAGTATATGAGTCATTAAGACACAAGCAATCACATTCGAGAATGACTTAAGTACATTCTAATTATAGAGGAAATCATAACACGGAACGAAACGATCTTAGGAATAGCCAATCGACATTGACAGGCCGATACACCTCTACTCAGATGGTCATAACTTTCTGTGTACTAAGAGTTTTTAGGTTATTCTAGCGGCAAATGTAAGCTGACTTCAAGACCTTCGAATCGATATAAAATTTGCATGAAACGGACATCGGGCTAAGAAGTTAAGGTCATTTGACTTTGGGCTAAACCCAGGAAACGAGACAGATCCGTGACCTGATTTCCAAAATCCACCATTTATTCAATTCTCAACTGTTTTGGGTGATTCCAACGGCATTAGAATGGGTTCTAAGTCTACTCTATTTCATATGAAGGAACCAAAATTTATTTCCGAGTTTAACATGTTGAAAAAGCTCCATAAACATTGATCAGTTCGCAGAATTTCAAAAATGAAAAGAACAACCTCAAACAACGAAGCAAGGCACGATCTAGCTACACAAACACCGCATAAACGCATAACAAGAGTAAGAAATCTGTACCACAATGGGTTTTGAGCAAAACCCTAAGTGACCCAAACTTGAAACCACCAAGATCTAGCTCCTCCCAAGCTACAGTACGAGACCTAGGTCCAAGATTCCCCAAGATCAAGAGGAATAAGTGAGGTTCAACAAGTGATTGAGAGGAGAGAGAGAAAATTTCAAAAATGATGGAGTTCTTACCTCTTTGAGTGCAATAACCGTGATTCCGGATGAGATTAGGATGAACAACCCATAGATCTTGAAGATTTTGGGGTGTTTGATGTACAAATCCAAGGATTTGGGTGAGAGATTGAAGAGAGAAGGGAGAGGGGTGATTTTAGGGTTGGGTTCGTGGTCTTAGAGTGAGAAAATAACATAAGGGGTCTATTTATAGTGGTCCAAAAAGCGTGCTGAATTTTCTGAAAAACGACAGTGGGTACCAGTACTGAAAAATTCAGTACCTGTACTGGAACCTTCAAAATTCAAATTGTCTTGGCTCTGGACACTGGGTACCTGTACTGGGAAAATGCAGTACTTGTACTAGTTAGACAGAAAAAATGAAATTTTGGCAACGGTCACCAAATCAAACCCTACTCACTACCAACACTTCCAAACATCATTACAACATCAAAACTCACATTTTACTATTCTCCGAGTGTCTGGTACACAACGGGAGGCATATCCATATAACCTCATTAATGAACATGTAATTTAATGTAAATACGATCTTTCACATATTAAACGATTAAAGAAAATAGAAAAAAATTTACGGGTCTCTACACAAACTAAGCCTTGTCATCCCTCCAGACATCCTGCAGATAGTTTTGGAGTTGTAGGGAGGGTGTCCTTGCATGCAAGGTGGTAGGACACCAATGCATTGAGCTTATCCTTCGGCACGCAAATTGAGCCCGATATTTTTGTAAGTTTGCCTATAAAAGAAAGGTGCCAGCAACATTGTACGCATACACCATTTCTTCCAAACACAAAAATCCTATTATCACCGAGAATGGAAAGCCCACTACCAGCCTTGCTTGAACCTTGGTTATCAAGATTCGAAATCATCGACCAGTCGAACCCCTGATCACGATGCCTGGCCTCAATCCGAGACCTTTAATATGTGGGGCCACGCCCTGAACTCCTCAGAGCTGCACTTACATTCTGGGACCCCTACTATGCACGTTTTCCGATTTTACAACGATGAGCTATGTCCAACTGTCGAAGAATTCCAAGTGTACCTCCACGGCTTTGCAAACTCCCATGTATTTGTTGTCCCCCCATTCCAAGAGGACATGTACCATCTGCTACAGATGACACTCAACATTTCCGAAGAGCTGACAACAACCATAATCCATGACGGCGAACTCAACATTGCATGACTTATCGAGTTGTATGTCCCAGAGGGAATCTTGGAGAATCATGTTGAGGAAGCTCACACACGGTTCGTTTTTTCACTCTGCGCACTGGCGAGCCTATATGTTGGTTCCTGCTGATGGAAGAGTCAGCCCTAGCCTAGTGAGCATCGTTTCACAGATGAGGGCTCGGCAAAAATATATTTCCCATAGTCTTGGCAGAAACCATGATGGGTTCGGACCTACTCAAAAGCGGCCAAACAAATACATTCAGCGGAAGCCCACGCTTGCTTCAAGTAGGTTCTCACTCAACTCACCTTTTTCTGGTTTTCACACTTTCTCATTTTACCTCGACACTCAGGTAAGGTTCGCACTAGATCCTTGCTTGTCTTTTCGCTCAGGCTTTATCTAGCTACTTACTTGTTTTATCACTCATGTAGATATGGCTTTCAGACAAAGTTGGCCTGCTCGAGGCACCTTAGGTGGGTTGGAAACACTTTCCTAGGCATTTGCTTGAGTGATCGATGGTGTATCCCAAACTGATAGTAGAAGAATGGTATGCGTTCCTTCATGACATGGAGTCCAATGACATCGTCTGGAGGTGCTCCTGGCTAGACTTGCCCAATATGGCGGCCACTTCTGCCAGTTTCGAAAGGATGGTAATTGCCGGCTTGGCAAGCTTTATCTATTACATCTCGGGCCTTATACTCCATCAATTCGGGATGAGCCAGGGTTTCCATCGTGCCAGGATTGAAGACTTTCAGCCTCCAACTTTCAGTGCTCGAAATTTGCACAACTACTGGTGTAGTTGGAATGACAAAGTGCTTGAAGGGCCTCTTCCGAACCTCATCACATGGCTAGAGAGTAGATATGTAAAGTGGCTCCACGCAGATGTGCAAGCGAGACATGGGGGTTACTACTGAACACAACCATCCCGTTGTGCTTAAAATAAGCCAAGAGCCGCTGGGCTACTCGAGCATTTTCACTTTGCTTTTTGTTGTTTACTTTGAATCGCCAAATGGCCTTTAAGCTTGGCTTGTTCAATAAAGGAATGATCTGTATAACACAAAAGATTCTAGATCTTATTTATAGCTTGAAAATTCCCCCAAAGGCCCAAATTATGCATTAAATGCATAATGACAGAACCAACGCTTCGACACAGTCATATATATCCGTAATGATTTGCTGGAAGTGTTAAAAGCTCAAAAGAAGGCCCATGACGAAAAATGTAAGATGACCCCAAAAAGACAGTAGCCTGGTTTTCATGATGGTGAAAAACAGAACTAGCATGCGCTGAAGTGGGACGAACGCGCACATAAACTAGCAGCGCGTGCTGATTCCATAGTGGCGCGCGCCAATAAACCCTGTTTCAGTTGCCAATTTTGACCCATCTTGAAACTGAAGTGCTACATGCCTTGTCACTGCCCTTGGTCGCCCAGAATGTCCTTGGGACAGTTCACAAGTGTGCCCTTTGCATTGAAAGGAAGGTGCCACCATGGCCTTGATATTTTACCTTTGAATGGATATTTTCACATCCTTTGGCTATATAAGGGATAGTCCCTGCACATGTAAAGTATTCCTCCAAAAATCAAAGCTCTAATAGCACTTCTAATGGCAAATCACCTACCAACCCTAATCGGCCCATGGCTAGAAGCATTTGTTGCCAGAGATTGGCTAACTTTTCGATCACATGGGTTGACCGCTTTCTGCTTTCTCCGAAACCACTAAAGAGAAAAATTACATTGGGTGACGAATGAAAATTGTCACAAATTGCATATTTTTTGTCACAAATAGTATAGGTGACGAAAAAAAATTGTCGACTAATAGTTGTCGAGGATTCCTACCTGGTGACGAAATCTATTTTTTGTCACCTATAGTGCCTTTTAATGACGAAATATTTCGTCACCAAAAAGTGAATAATTGGTGACGAAATTTTTTTCCTCGCTTATTGTGCTTTTTGACAATGAAATTTTTTGTCATCAATTATTCCTTTTGGTGACAAAAAAATTCGTCACCTATGGGTCACATCAGTGACGAAAATTTTCGTCACCAATATAAGAAATGGGTGACGAAATTTTTCGTTACAAAAGACATTTTCATATGGGATAAAAAACCATCTTTATTGCTCCTGTTGGGTTTCGAACCCGAGTCCCTTGAGTTTTTTGCGCAAGCTCCTACCAACTGCACCACACACACTTTTCAATAAATATTTGAAATATCTAGTATATAACATATATGTTTAACATGAAATTATATTTCGAATGTAATTTTGAATCTTTAAACATTAAAATTCACAATTTTAATAAACATGAAAGTTGTAGGCAATTGAGTTATTGTTCAAACCCAATTTGAATTATCTCAATCAGAGTTTTTAGTAAAGAGTTATGTCTAAAATATATTTAGAGACAAAGCGCAATTCATAAATTTCGTCACGAAAGGTACCCATTTGACGACAAAATATATATTTCTTAGCTGAAAGCATTAAAATGGTGACAAAAAATTTTTTCGTCACCAAAGTAAAGCATTTGGTGACAAAATATATTTTTTGTCACCAAATGATTATCTTTGGCGATGAAAAATAATTTCGTCACCTTTTTTTAAGCTTTTGGTGACGAAAAATGTATTTCGTCGCCAAATGGGTACGTTTGGTGAGGAAAATATTTTTTGCGTCGCTAAATAGGTATAATTGGTGACGAAATTATTTCGTCACGGAAGTTGTCAAAACAATGACGAATTTATTTTTTTGTTACCTCTCAGCAAGGAGGCATCCCCCGATGGGAACACCAGTGCATCATGGAGGATGTGAGTCTGCAAGCATTCCCAACGGGACTCGGAAGCACGAGCATTTGAGACAACACGGCCATGGAGTTCTAGTTTCTGCCCGATAGTGTCATCGTTTGCTCTGCCATTCCTTGGCTAGGCCTTGCCTTTACACGGGCATTTTTTTCTAGCGTTACCAACAGGTCATCTCTTTACGGGTTTTTGTGGCCAAACCGCCAACATTTGCCCGACATAGTTTTTCTTTGCCCGATAGAGTCATGCTTTGCCCCACGGGACGGGTAAAAATAACATTTTGCCTCGGGGGTATTTCGGTCTTTTTTTCGAGCAGTACCCACGGGTAGTGCTTCCAGGGGTATCCAAGGCCAAACGGCCAAGAATTGCCCGATAGAGTCCTGCTCTGCTCGATAGAGCTGTGCATTGCCTTGCGGGACGGCTTAAAATAGCATTTCGATTCAGGGGCATTTCGGTCTTTTTTCTGGGCATTACCGACGAGTAGTGTTTTCTCGAGTAACCGAGGCCAAATGGCCAAGATTTGCCCGGGTGGTCTCGATAGCAACGTGCCTTGGCACCCGGCGTCGGGTGGCCACAGCTTCCCCAAGGGAGGGACACCACCCCCCCCCCCCCCCCTATAGTAGTAAAATTAGCCTTTGCCCTTGTGGCAGGAAGGAACATCAATGTGTCCGAACTGAAGCAATGGGGGTTTTTTTGAGCATCACATCTTTTTTTCATGAACTTTGAATTGGGACATCTTCACAAAAATATGAAGCAACTCCTCCAAAAAATTCAGAATTTTTTGCCACAAGGATAATTTTATATTAATTAAACAAAAAATAAAAATGATAAAAATGATAAAAAAATATACAAAAAAAATAGAAAAAAAGTATAAAAAAATCACGAAAAATTATAAACAAGCTACACAATAATTATGTAAATATATTGGGTTGAAAAATGAGGCATCTATAATAGAAAATGTTTAAATTAAGACTTAAAAATGTCTAAAAACAAAAATTAAAAAAGATTAAAAGCAAACATTGCGAAATTCCCCAAAGGTGGTGACTAAACATGAGTTTTTGGGGAGTTTTGACAGAGATCATATTGATACTTGCATTGATTTGCCCAGCGACAAGCTACTTTTTCGCCGGTACCTAGCAAATTTATAGCCGTTACCCAGCAACTTGGTTG
>NC_080567.1:1525000-1527500 GCF_030253575.1 Rhododendron vialii
GTGCGGGGACACCAATGCGTCATCGGGACTGTGCCATAGCCAACAGATATCCATCAGCCGGTGCTCACCGCCAAGGCGACGAGCTTACCTCTCAGCAAGGAGGCATCCCCTGAAAGGGACACCAATGCATCATGGAGGAAAATTACCCAAGGGACAGTGCCATAGCCAATGGAGAACCATCAACCGGCGCTCGCCCCCTAAGCGACAAGCTTTTCCCTCAACAAGGAGGCAACCCCTGGGCTACGCAACGTGGCATTAGAAATCGAAGACCATTAGCCAGTTACGCTTTTCCGTGCGGGGACACCAATGCGTCATCGGGACTGTGCCATAGCCAACGGATATCCATCAGCCGGCGCTCAGCGCCAAGGCGACAAGCTTACCTCTCAGCAAGGAGGCATCCCCCGAAAGGGACACCAATGCATCATGGAGGAAAATTACCCAAGGGACAGTGCCATAGCCAATGGAGAACCATCATCCGGTGCTCGCCGCCTAAGCGACAAGCTTCTCCCTCAACAAGGAGGCAACCCCTAGGCTACGCAACGTGGCATTAGGAATCAAAGACCATTAGCCAGTTACGCTTTTCCGTGCGGGGACACCAATGTGTCATCGGGACTGTGCCATAGCCAACGGATATCCATCAGCCGGCGCTCACCGCCAAGGCGACGAGCTTACCTCTTAGCAAGGAGGCATCCCCCGAAAGGGACACCAATGCATCATGGAGGAAAATTACCCAAGGGACAGTGCCATAGCCAATGGAGAACCATCAACCAACGCTCGCCGCCTAAGCGACAAGCTTCTCCCTCAACAAGGAGGCAACCCCTGGGCTACGCAACGTGGCATTAGGAATCAAAGACCATTAGCCAGTTACGCTTTTCCGTGCGGGGACACCAATGCATCATCGGGACTGTGCCATAGCCAACAAGTGTCCGTTTGCCGGCGCTCACCACCAAGGTAGCAAGCTTACCTCTCAGCAAGGAGGCATCCCCCAATGGGAACACCAATGCATCATGTAGGATGTGAGTCTGCAAGCATTCCCAACGGGACTCGGAAGCACTAGCATTTGAGACCAAACAACCATGGAGTTCTAGTTTCTGCCCGATAGTGTCATCATTTGCTCTGCCATTCCTTGGCTAGGCCTTGCCTTTACACGGGCATTTTTTTCTAGCGTTACCAACGGGTCATCTTTTTAAGGGTTTTTGTGGCCAAACCGCCAACATTTGCCCGACATAGTTTTTCTTTGCCCGATAGAGTCATGCTTTGCCCCACGGGATGGGTAAAAATAACATTTCGCCTCAGGCGTATTTTGGTCTTTTTTCCGAGCATTACCCACAGGTAGTGCTTCCAAGGGTAACCAAGGTCAAATGGCCAAGAATTGCCCGATAGAGTCCTGCTCTGCTCGATAGAGCTGCGCATTGCCTTGCGGGATGACTTAAAATAGCATTTCGATTCAGGGGCATTTCGGTCTTTTTTCCGGGTATTACCGACGGGTAGTGTTTTCTCAAGTAACCGAGGCCAAATGGCCAAGAATTGCCCAGGTGGTCTCGATAGCAACGTGCCTTGGCACCCGGCGTTGGGTGGCCTCGGCTTCCCCAAGGGGGGGCCCCCCCCCCCCCCCCCCCCCCCCCCCCCCCCCCCCTATAGTAGTAAAATTAGCCTTTGCCCTTGTGGCAGGAAGGAACATCGATGTGTTCGAACTGAATCAATGGGGGTTTTTTTGAGCATCAAAACTTTTTTTCATAAACTTTGAATTGGGACATCTTCACAAAAATATGAAGCAACTCCTCGAAAAAATTCAGAATTTTTTGCCAAAAGGATAATTTTATATTAATTAAACAAAAAATAAATAGATAAAAATGATAAAAAATACAAAAAATACAAAAAAAGTAAGAAAAAATCACGAAAAATTATAAACAAGCTACACAATAATTATGTAAATATATTGGGTTGAAAAATGAGGCATCTATAATAGAAATTGTTTAAATTAAGACTTAAAAACGTCTAAAAATAAAAATTAAAAAAGATTTAAAACTAACATTGCGAAAGTCCCAAAAGATGGCGACTAAACAAGAGTTTTTGGGGCGTTTCGACAAGAACATATTGGTGCTTGCATTGATTTGCCCGGCGACAAGCTACTTTTTAGCCAGTACCCAGCAAATTTTTAGCCGTTACCCAGCAACTTTTTAGCCGTTACCCAACAACTTGCTTGCCGTTGCCTAGTAACTTCTTACCCGTTACCCAGCGTTACCCAACATCTTGGTTGTTGCTGCCGATACCCAGCGTTACCCGATAGCTTGGTTGCCATCACCCATCAACTTTTTAGCCGATAGCTAGCATTACCCGACAGCTTGGTTGCCGTTACCCAGCAACATTTTAGCTGATACCCAGCAACTTTTTAGCTGATACCCAGCATTACCTGAAAGCTTGGTTGCCGTTACCCAGCAACTTTTTAGCCGATATCCAGCATTACCCAACAGCTTGGTTGCCGTTACCCAGCAACATT